>NW_026057580.1:58271599-58560011 GCF_023721935.1 Panthera uncia | reverse complement strand
GAGATACTAAATACCTAGCCTAATAATCTGAAATCAGTTACTGCCATGCCTCTCAATTATACATTCCTTATTTGGTGGCTGTATTTTGTCTTCATTAATTTAACCTTTTCTTTTCTGCATTTAGCTTATTGGACCTCTGTAAGGTATGGAATTATGTTCATATATAAATTTTAGAAACGCGGCAACCAAAATATCTTAATACTCCTTTGAAGTGAAAGTGCTTCGGTTAGTATTGGCTTCTTCAAATCCATAAGGGTAGATCCACCTGAGACTGAAATACTACAAAATTAGCACTACTGTTAGATTATTACCCCCAGTCCCCTGCTTCTTCCCTTGTTCCTCCAATCTAATCTCCACATCCACATACTCCTTTTAAAACATGCTCACATCATGTCATTTCTCTGCTTAAAATCCTCCAGAATAGAAACCAAAACCCTTATCTTCTAGGATCTTATCTCTCCAACTGGCCCCCACCCCCACCTCTGCACCTGCTCTTTGCTGTAATGCTCTTCCCCCTGTATCTCCACCATCCCAGCTCTCACTTTCCTCAGGGCTCTGTTCAAATATTGCCTCTACAGAGAGGCCCTTATTGACAGTTGATAGAGTAGTGTATTCTCTCCCACCTATCAATCACTACCCTTTGTACCCTGTATTTTTATTTATAGCGCTTAGGACTCTCTGACATACTATGTGTTGATTTATATCCATCCCTCTATAAGTTTTACCTCTATAAGTATAAGGGCTTTGTTTTGTTCACTGCTCTGTCTTCCAGGAATTAGAATAATACCTGGCACAGAGTAGGTACTCAATAAATATTTGTTGAGCAAATGTTGGAGATTGTACACAGATTGGCCTGTCTCCAGTATAAGGCAAGACTATTAAGATCCAAGTTTTATAAGATAGGTGATGTTTTTAAAGGCAGTTTTATTTTCTCTTAATGCCCCATCTATTTTGAAAGTCGTTTTAATTTATTACTTTTAGATTTATCATCCCTTTTTGCAAACTCTCTTCTTTCCATCTTTTTCTAGTCTCTTTTTTAATTATGTGTGATACTTTATTTTGAATTATGGCAATTTAAAGATGATATTTCATTTCAACAAGTTTTAATTACTTAATTGAAACACGAAACTCCCAACTATGAATTCAACGTTGGTGAAAGGCACCAGATTTACATTCCCATAAAACTGAGCACTTATCTTCATGTGATACATATATGGGATAGGTATATGAATGTGTAATAGCATTCAGGATTCCCTCTGAAAACTAGAAATCTTCTTGATTAAAAAACAAACTAAAAGGATAATTTATTTTTCAGTACCGTCTGATACATGCCCTCTAAAGCCAACATATGTACTGGTAGATATTTTTATGACATAAAAATATGCCCGATTGGGGGCGCCTGGCTGGCTCAGTATGTAGAGCATGTTAACTCTGGATCTCAGAGTCATGAGTTCAAGCCCCACGTTGGACATAGAGCTTACTTAAAAAATAAAATAAAAATAGATGCCTGACTGAAACAGAACTGAAGTTACATAGATAACAGGTCCAAAGCCCTTTGAAAACTGCAGGAAAAAAATAGCTGCTGTAGTGTTTACAACATTTTTAGTAGAATAAGTTTAGACCACATTAAAACAACCCACTTATTTGGGCATTTTCCCCTCCCTGGCCTGGGTTTCCCTAATTGTTCCTTACTGCCTGGTCTGGTCCTAGAAATGTTCCAGTACACGGTCAGGAATGAAGGTCTGGGTCACCTCACCATGTAAATAACCAAGACCAGCAGAGGTGCTTGCTAAAGGCAAAGGGAATACCAAATGGCTAGTGGAAGGAGGTAGTCGTGAATACCAGCTATGACCTCATGACCAGTTACAAAAACGAGGGCTTGTTGTCATGAGTACTTACTCTTATTTCATTATGAAGATGTTTGGGTATTTAGATAGCACACAACTTTGTTTTAGTCTCTCTTTTATCCCCTTATCATGTAATAAGATGTGTTGACTTTATATCATAGTATTTAAGTATTATTAATTTTACATCATAGTATTTACATTACAGGGTATCAAGAAGACTAAACATCATCTAAGGACCGTGCATTTTCTTCCGGCGAAAGTGTTAGTGGCTTTTTCATCGTATGCAGGGTACTTGTATCATGTAGGGTGGAAATCTGACCTTATTTTCTTCATTTGGAGATTAAGTACAGTTTCAGAAGCTGTGTAGGGATGCCAGGTTTATAAGGGGTACACGTGTGATGGTTGATTTTATGTGTCAATTTGGCACCACTAGGTGCCAGGATATTTGATCAAACATTATTCTGGGTGTATTCTTTGTTGACATTAACATTTAAATCAGTGGACTTTGAGTAAAGCAAAAATGCCCCCATAATGTAGGTGGGCCTTATCCAACCAGTTGAAGGCCTGACTCTGACAAAAAGCTCGGCCTCCTTCAAGCAAGAGAGAATTTCTCTAGCATGCTGTCTTTGGCCTTTTTTTTTTTTTTTAAGTTCATTTATTTATTTGGAGAGAGAGAGCAAAGATGGGAAGGGGCAGAGAGAGGGAGAGAGAGAGAATCTCAAGCAGGCTCTGCACCAGCAGCGCAGAGCCCTATGCGGGGTTCAAACTCCTAAACTTCAAGATCATGACCTGAGCCGAAATTAAGAGTCGGATGCTTACCTGACTGAGCCACCCAACTGCCTGTGCCTTTGGGCTTTATCTGCAACATTGGCTCTTCCTGGTTCTATAGCAAACTGCCATTGGACTCAAACTGGAACACTGGTTTTCCTGGGTCTCCACACTGTCAGACCACCCTGCAGATTTTGGATATGCCAGCCTCCATAATCCCATGAGTCAACTCCTTTTGATATTGTATGGATATTTTTAAAAAATTGTTTTTAATGTTTATTTTTGAGAGAGAGAGACAGAGCATGAACGGGGGAGGGGCAGAGAGAGAGGGAGACACAGAATCGGAAGCAGGCTCCAGGCTCTGAGCCATCAGCCCAGAGCCTGACACGGGGCTCGAACTCACGAACTGTGAGATCATGACCTGAGCTGAAGTCGGACGCTCAACCGACTGAGCCACCCAGGCGCCCCTGTATGGATATTTATACATACATACATACATATAGACATAGCCTCTTGGTTTCATTTTTCTGGAGAACCCTGGTTGACTAATACACTTCCCAACAAGGCCAAAAAAGCTTGTGACCTAAAATTATATATGAGAAAATAAAGACATTTTATTAACTAGATTCAAAACATTGTATATGTACTAATGACCATGTCATAGGATCCCCTAAAGCTAGCAGCAGTTTGCATAATGCAGCTTTATTGACGAGATCTAGTCATTCACTGGGCCTTCCACGTGTAGCCTTTTCTTTAAAAAAAATTTTTTTTTAACGTTTATTTATTTTTGAGATAGAGAGAGACAGAGCATGAATGGGGGAGGGTCAGAGAGAGAGGGAGACACAGAATCTGAAACAGGCTCCAGGCTCTGAGCTGTCAGCACAGAGCCCGACGCGGGGCTCGAACTCACGGACCGCGAGATCGTGACCTGAGCTGAAGTCGGACGCTTTACTGACTAAGCCACCCTAGACGCCTCTCATGTAGCCTTTTCTATCACCATGCACTCGCTTACCTTACAAACATCTTACTTTATTTTTCAATAAACATGATTTTTGTAGGACTTTTTGCTTTTTTACGAACTTGAGACCCAGAATATTTAGGTTACTTTGTCACTGCCAACATTTTTTGTAAATCCTATAAGTTAACATAACACTGATGCACAATGAAATCTATTTTTAACCTTCTATATTGCCAATAATGGTAACTTAATTTTTTTCTTATAAAATAGTAGAAAATGTTTTTGTTGTTTCTGTCCTACCTAATAGCTGAATACAAGCTCGGACAAAAAATAAAAATCAGATGTATATGTTGGCTACTAGATTCATTAAATCAATTACATCTGAAATTGAGCCATAGAAAAAAGTAAAGAATTATGGGATATTGTTTCTGAATCATCTGAGAAACTTCTGTGAGATACTGAGGCTCTGTAGGACAGTTTACAAAACAACGTACAAGAAATTAGAGTATAACATTAGTCGGCTTCCTACAAGAAAAAAAAAAAGAACAATTTTTGAAGTTCCTTCAAGGACAAAAGATAATGGATGTTTTTATAGTTTGCATCTGGACTAACTCTATTAGCATCATTAGTGGTAATGTATTCCAGAAGCCATTTAATGTAATTATGCAGATAATATTTTTTCGTTAAGAATGTTGTGGAATTTCAAATAAGTACATTTTTAGATGAAATCTTTTAATCTTCTAAGAGTAGTTTCCTAGAAAAGTGTATTACCTCTGCAGTAAGAACTAGGGAAACTGTAGGTTAAGAGACCAATAACATTCATTTTTGTAACTCACTTAAATAATGATATAACCTTTTTTTTTTTTTTTTTAAGTTGCTAAGTCAAGATAGAGTTCTGCAAGTATCCTTTCTTTTAGGTCGTAGTCTAGAAATGTCTTTTTTTTTTAATTAAAAAAAATTTTAATGTTTATTTTTGGGAGAAAGAGACACACAGAGCGTGATAGGGGGAGGGACGGAGAGAGAGGGAGACACAGAATCCCGAGCAGACCCCTGGCTCTGAGCCGTCAGTACAGAGCCTGATGAGGGGCAAGATCATGACCTGAGCACACATCTGGCACTTAACTGACTGAGCCACCCAGGCGTCCCTAGAGACTTTTTTTTTTTAATGTTTACTTATTTTTGAGATAGAAAGAGAGCAAGCAAGCAGGGGCTTGCTTCAGAGGCTCTGAAGCAGGCTCTGGTGCTGACAGCAGATAGCCCAAAGCGGGGCTCAATCTCATGAACCGTGAGATCATGACCTAAGCCGAAGTTGGACACTTAACTGACTGAGCCACCCAGGCGCCCCTAGCCTAGGGATATTTAAAAAATATAAGCATTACTGTACATTGATTATAGTAGACATTATTTTTCTTTATTCCTTCCCCCCCCCCCCCCCGTTCATGCCCCCTTTTAACCCTTCTGGCCCCCCCCCCCCCCCCCCCGACTTCCTTTGGGAAAACCCCTCTTGGACTCTAGGGACAAATGGTTTAGAAAGAGCTGATTCCTTGTATTTAGAAGTTGGCATGTGAACTCAGGCTGGCCAGTCAGAGCACTGCAGCTCTTACACACGCAAGCACACACACATACACACCACACACTGTTTAAAAAGAATGAGCAGTGAGACTAATTCTTGGCCTCAGGTGCAACTCTTCAAGATGAGGCTCTTTGTAGTACAGAATACAGACCTAACTTTTATCATGAAGCCAGCAATTCTAGTCACCAGAAGGAGTTCACCTGTCAGGAGATGAAGAGAACCTGACTCAGTCCTGATGATGCAATTTGTCTCCCTGGGCGAAGTCATTTCAAAAGTTCTATGTTTCATGATCCAATAACTTCCTTGGTGTGTGTGTGTGTGTGTGTGTGTGTGTGCATTTGGAGGGGCAGTGGTTGAGCCCGCTTTATTTAGTTTCAGTGACATGCAAATGGGAGAGTTCTAATAGTCAAATACTAGAATTCAGAGGAAGAAAATATTCTTATAAGCAGCTATTCCTCCCACCCATTTCCTATGAAGGGAAAGTTTCCTTTGCCTTTTCCAGTTGTTGCCTCCGTAAAGCATCAGCCCTTTTCTGCGGGATCACATCTCCTCATCTTACTGAACATTGCTAAATCGTTTTCTTACATTACTCTTCTGAGCTTTGAATTCTCCAACTAAGAATTCTGAGTCAGCTTACCCATAATATTCATATGCTTTTTAAAAATTTTTTTAATGTTTATTTTTATTATTGAGAGAGAGCTAGAGAGAGCGAGCGTGTGAGCAGGGGAGGGGCAGAGACAGAGAGGGAGACACAGGATCCAAAGCAAACTCCAGGCTCTGAGCCCTGCACAGAGCCCGATGTGGGACTTGAACCCAGAACCTAGGAGATCATGACCTGAGCTGAAGTTGGACACCCAACCAACTGAGCCACCCCCGCGCCCCTTCATATGCTTTTGTTGTCCTGGAAACTGGTACGGATTTGTCTACTCAGGTTATAAACTCCTTTTGGTAATTGTAAACACTATCAATATCAGAATAGTTCAGGATTCCCGCACACTTAGCTATAAGTGCAGTGTCATTTGACCTGGTTGTTTGAAAATTTTCATCTAGTGTAAAGGCTCACTCCTAATTGACATACCTGAGAGGACGGTGAACGGGCAGGAGTGGCACCCTACGAATTTTTGAATATTTAGTTTTACTAAGATGCAGAACTGCTAAGACTCTTTTGTGAGCATTTTTTTTTTATGACTTCACCTCACAGTGCAACTATGCCAGACCTATGGCGCAAACCCATTCTCATATTTCTCTTTCTTTCAGTTACTTATTGCTGCATGGTAATTACCTCAACACGTATGGCTTAAAACAACAATGATTTATTATTTCTCATGACTCTGTTGTTTGGCCCGTTCTCCTGTTCTTGCCTGCAGGCACTCGTAGCTGCTTTCAGCCAGTTCATTGGCTAGACTTGGGTTCAGCCAGGTTGTTGGCGGATGCACCTCACCTCTTCTTTCCCTCCAGGGGTTCCAAGAGTTCAAAAATAGAAGTCACACGGACTCTTAAACCTTAGTGTTGCAAGCCAGGTAGAGGCGTTCCTAATGGCCTCATTTTCTTGATCAAAGCCAGCGGGCCAGCCCAACTGAGATAGGACTTGTGGTCCTATCTATCCACCATGTGATGAGACAATGGCAAAATCTCATTGCAGAGAATGTGCGGGATGGGGGCTATTGTTGGGACCATCTCTGGAAACAACCTACCTCAGTGTTGTTTTTATTCACCATTGGAGAAGGAAACTACTGTACCTTTTTATTTCCAAATTCTCTTGGCTCATGTCAGTAGAATCCTTCCTGAACCATTTAGTACTTACAAAAGTACCCAAAATGAGAAGACAATGCTTTCCATTGGGAAATGAATATTTCTGAAGTGGCAAGTATTAAGACATACAGTTATTTATAAGTACACACATAGGATAGTCTATTTGGCTTATATGTACAACTAAGGTGATAATTTGTAAAAATATATAGGTTTTGCTTATTGAAAAAGGCCAAACATAAATATTGCAATTGTTATCCATTCTTCATTTTACTACGTCCTATGGAGCTTTAATTTTTGAAAGCATAACTGGTTTAGAATAGCCATATAGGCTTTTGAACCAATATATTACGTCTGAAATAAATAAATTGAACCAATTATTAAGTCTGAACAGGATAGCAGTGTATCCAAGATGTCAGTCTTTTGCATTTGAGATCTTTAACATTTTTTTATGAAGTGTGGCTTATTCAAAGGGTTTTTTTTAAAGTTTATTTGTTTATTTTGAGGGGGGTAGGGGAAGAGAGAGAAAGAGAGGGAGAGAGAATCCCAAGCAGGCTCTGTGCTGTCATCACAGAGCCTAACATGAGGCTCGATCTCACAAACCATGAGATCATGACCTGAGCTAAAACCAAGAGTCAGATGCTTAACTAAGCCACCCAGGTGCCCCTCAAAAGTTTTAACTCATTTATACAATACAAAGTTTGAAAAACACTAAAAACTCTTAAGAATAAAAATATATGTGTAATAATATAAAGGCATTAATGGGTAGAAAATACTAAATCCAGGACAGTAGTCACTTCTGATGGAGAAGAGAAGAGAAGGCCACAGCGAGCCATAACTGAGGGGCACATAACATATTGGCAACGTTCGATTTCTCAAGCAGTGTGGTAGGTAGGCAGGTATAGGTGATATGTTCCTTTAGATCTTTCTATATGAACTACTGCAAAATTATAAAGAGAAGGCTATACTTTATCATCTGATTAAGATTACCTTCAAATTGATGCTACCTGAAACTCTTTCAGAAATACTTTTTTGTTGGGTTCTAGAATGGCGCTCCACTATACAGATCATTCTAATCGCTCAGCCCCCACCATGTACTATTTTATACTAGCTCTTTCTCTTCTTTCCAAGTTAACTGTGGTGATGACAGGCCCAGAAAAGAGGCAGGCAACACTGGCCAGTCCTCCAGTATACACGTGCACCCTCTAACTCAGAGGGCTGCCCATCTACCCAGTTGCCCCCGAGAGGTTTTTACAGGATGCGTTTTGTAAAATATTTCAGGCGGTGGTGTGGGCTGAGAGTAGAATGTTTACATCCCAAAAAGTGCTTTCAAAAGGACTCCAGAAAACTCTAATTCCTTTAACAAAGAAGGACTAAATCCTATTCTGACAAATATTGCAGAAAATGGTTTCTCATGTTTTTTCCCCAGGATCCCCCAAATATTCATTTGTCACAAACATTTTCTGGGGAAAAGTTCTTTTCTGAAAAATGGAGCTCCCAAGGAAAAAAAAAATCAAGACCGTCTGGCTAGTGTGCTTTTACATGCGGAGTGGAAAGTAAAAGTAAGCAATGTAGGCTGACGATCTGAGGCATACAAAAGAGGAAGAGAAATCCTATGGAAGTCCGTTCATGCTCTCTTAAAGCAGGCACTCGCAGTTACTTTATGCCATATTCAAGAGAGTATCAACAGACTCCTGTTCCACTGGCCTCTGCTAATTGCCCTCCTTTCTTCCTAACTCAAAGTAATCCACTATAGTGTTCCTATTTTTTTCTTTTCTTTCTTTCTTTTTCTTTCTTTCTTCTTTCTTTCTTTCTTTCTTTCTTCTTTTTTCTTTCTTTCTTTCTTTCTTGTTCTCTTTCTTTCTTCTTCTTTCTTTCTTTCTTTCTTTCTTTTTGAAGGCAAATAAATCTTGGAGAGGGGTTTGTGCACTTTAATCGGGAAGTAGTAGTAAATATAAACAAACATATTATCCCCAAATCTAACCCCCCATTGGTTTAGATCCTTGACTTGTTAAATAAGGCAAGTTTAATGTATATCTAAATTTCTTTAAAACAGACTTCTTGGGGCTCCTGGGTGGCTCAGTCATTTAGGCAGCCGACTTCGGCTCAGGTCATGATCTTGCAGTCCGTGAGTTCGAGCCCCGCGTCGGGCTCTGTGCTGACAGCTCAGAGCCTGGAGCCTGTTTCAGATTCTGTGTCTCCCTCTCTCTCTGACCCTCCCCCGTTCATGCTCTGTCTCTCTCTGTCTCAAAAATAAATAAACGTTAAAAAAAATTTAAAAAACAGACTTCTTAAACTCCCTTAGAAGCAAGTGAAGATTTAGATGAAAATATGTAGTAGAAAATACATGAGGAAAAAAAAGTGATATGCCTTAAACAGGACTTCTTCTGGGAAGTTACAAGAACCCTGGCTGTGGTCTATTAAGATTTCTCACATGGTTGGCACCTAGTATGTAGGAAAAACATTGTGACCTCTGATATATGTTTGTTTTCTCTTCCTTCCTATTCTTTCCAGTTCAGTTCTAGAGATGTCATTTAGGAAAGGGTCTAACATATGATAGGTGCTTAATAAAAATTTCCAGAATTGAAATTAAGTTGATTTTACTGGCTTAGCCTCAGAGGTAGATTCAACAAATAGATAAGTTGTTGCTGAAAAACCTGCTACAGTGATTACTGTGATACTGTGTGTGTGTGTGTGTGAGAGAGAGAGAGAGAAAGAGAAAGAGAGAGAGAGAGAGAGAGAGAGAGACTAGTGAAACCAGTACATCTCAAACTGAACACAATTTCTTTGTTCCCATTTCTTCTTGTCCATCTGATCCCGCAAGAATGTAATCATGGTCTCGCAATTCTTTATCTCCCCTTTTAGCCCCTACAGCCATTTCAGTACCATCATCTGCCTGTCTGTTTCAGACTTCCCTGACAACTCTGAGTCAGGACTGCTCCTGCAGCCCCCTAGCTAACCTCTCTGCTTTTCATCCTCTCTAATCTATCTGATGCACGGCGCCAACTCTCTTCCTTTCTGAAGCATTATTTTCATCGGATCACTCCTCTACAATGGCTCTTAATTGCCTTTTGAATCTAATTAAAACTTCTTCAAGATCCTCTACCAATTAACTCTGTATGCAGGCTCCTTTAGCAGCCTTCTTATGCGGGCGCCGGCTCCTGTTCTCAGGCCTGGCTCAAACCTGCTCACCCTCTGCCTTTTCCTGCTCCCCTGCCTCACTTTGTGCCAGTTTCCTCCTACCCACAGTGCCCACTCCACTTCTTTCCTCTTTGTGCCAAAATACTCTCTCTCTCTCAAAAAAACAAACAAAACAAGATTGCTAAATTACCGTTCCCTTCCAGCTCTGATTACTCTAAGAATCGTAATGGATTGAGCATGGGTCTGTCCTTTTGGAAATGCCTGTGTATTCATGTACCTGCATTATCGACGCCTTGCTGCGGGGAGCAGTGCCCACACACCTCTGCTCAGGGACTCCGCGCATTTGGAAGAAGTCCTGCTGTCCTGGGGCTAGTGGTTTAGCTTCTACAACCAGGCGAAGGTGCACCTAGTGTGCAGTCCTTGGCTCACGCCAGATAGGCATGATCTGGGGCGTCTTGGTACTACCTCGCTTCCCTTCTTCACCGGCAAGGCGTGCTGCCCTTGGCGAGGGGGGGGGGAGGGTCCTCGGGCAGCCTCGGCTGCCCCTCCCTCCCCACCCCCGAGCGCCTGGACTGAGGAAACCCCAGGGGTCTCCAGGCGTTCGGAAGGTAACCATCTAAGAGAGAGGTCCTTGGAGCACGGCTGGGGCCACCAGGGCGGTGGACCGTAAGGTGCAGGTCATTTCCCGCCTGGGCCACCTCCTCTTCAGCGCGAGGCGTGTTTGTCGGGTCCCGGAGGGGGCTCCGATGGTGGGGCCCAGCGGGACGGCGACCGCCTCCATCTTCCCCAGGAGAACTCCTGGGAGACAAAGTGTAAAAGTTGGCCCTGGCCACCCCGCGTAGCCAACAGGGAGAAGAGGGGGCAGCCCAGAAGCGGCCCGGGGCGAAACTCTTGCTCCGCCTGCACTTCGGGCGCCGGGAGCCTGCCCGCACCTTCGAGTCTCCAGCGCGGGGACCCGCGCGCAGACTTCGCCCCAAGGGCACGGGGACCCGAGGCTGCAGCGCGGGCGGGGAAACGCCCAGAACCTCTCCCTCTACCCCCGCCCGGCTGGGCGCCCCAAGAGGGCCTCCCGACGCAGGCAAAGGGAGGGACTGGCCGGAGCCACTCCTCCTACGCCAAAGTGTCAGAAGGGACCCCCGGACCGGCGGAAGGGACTTTAGGGTGGTGGAAGGACGCTCCGAGTGGGATGGGATCCTCTGAGTAGCGAAAGGGACCCTCCACCCCCCAGAGTGGGGGACCGGCTTCCGCCACAGCGCCCCTCCGGGGAACTCCCGGGTGTCGCAGAGTGACTGTTGGATCCAAACTGTCTTTATTGCCCAAGCCCAGTGACTGGATGTGGCCCGCGACCACTGGAGCTCTCCACAGGTGGGAGGCCTGCTAAGCTGCCGGTGGTTGGTGCTAGAGTTGCTGTTGCTGCTTTATGTGTGTGTGAGTGGTTCTAAGTGTATGATCCCAGGATTCTCTTCTCGACTAATGCAGGCTGCTATAAATGACACCTAGAGAAAGATGCTATAAATGTCAAGAGGTTGTAAGACGTTAAAGAGAGCTGGGGCGGGGGGTGGGGGGAGGGGGGCAGTGGTTCACTGGAGTACTGGGCTGACCCTGGCATCACAGCGGAACTACAATCGCTGCGACTACTGTTGCTGGCGCTGGAGGCCCTAATGATGGTTTTAGCCACAAGCCAGAGGTTGAACATCCAAAAAAAAAAAAAAAAAAAAAAATCCCGTGCAATGGTAGCCCTGATTTAAAGCTAATCAGAATCCATGGTTCCCTTCCTAGATAGTGCAATTGAGATGGCTATTTTTTTTCCTTCCTCCACACTGATAGACATAAGGCTGCATCATTATTTTTTAAGCTACATTTTTTTTTTTTTTCCTGAACAGTCAGCAGAGGCCTCGGGTGGAGTTGGCGGCAACAGCTGTTCACATCGGTCTTGCACTTTATACACTTTCTGGTACGTTATTTCAGTTGAGCCTTACTTTAAATCCTGTTGGAAAGAAAGAGGGGGTATTATCCTCATTCTGCAAAAGAGAAGGACTGAGGTCTGGAGGTGTCCGCTGACCTCCCCTAGGCTGCTCACACCTAAGTGCAGAGCTCCTACACAAATGCAGGTCTTCTGACTGTAGGCACATTGTCAGCTCCCTTAGTACTGCGGCCTGTGGTCCTTGGCCACCTCTCGCTCCTTATCACGTTGCTGGGATAACAGAAGAGGGAGGAATCACCATTCGTGGCGAAAATGGCCTACAGGGTGGGAGAAGGACTAATTCACTGGGCTCTGAAGGAAGCAAAGTTCAGCTCCATATACCGAGTTGCTACTTTTGGTAGTTTATTTGGGGGAGGGGTGTTCTTATTCTGGAAAGCTCTTCCATGGATCGGTCTCTGTTCAAGTGACCGCTAGAAACTCGCTTTTGAAAACTAAGACTGAACAAACCTACTATCACAGGTGAAACCTAGGCGGAATTAAAATAGCATTTACTGGGGCTCCTTTTTTCCCCCCGACGAAGCATCCTATTATTAACCATTACTTCTTACCTAGTATTCCAATGCCCCTCAAAGGCTGGGGCTTCTCTGAGAGACTGAACACTTGCCAAAGTCCAAACACGTAAGGATCATAGGTTGGGGAGCAGTTCTTTCTTCTTACCTTTATTTAGGGGGAACCTTTCTGGTATAAAATGTATGGTCTTTGCCGATGAAGCTTTTCAAGTCCGTACTCAGGAACTACCTAGACCCGGATGTTTAGAGACCTTCGTATGAGTCATATGTACAGAGTCACCTTCGTAAGTGTTTGGCTAGGAGGAGTTGAGGGAAAGTACGAGTGGAGAGGGAGAGAAAGAGGAGGGGGAAGGCAATTGGTTCTGAAACAAAACATTCGAACAGATTGGGAGGCTGTAAAATCAAGAGTCATTCCGAGCCGATGCCACTGTGGGGCGCCAAAGTTCTACTCGGCTAAGGCCTGCGGCCGTGGTGCGAGGTGCGAGGACAGAAGTCGTGGTGAACAGATGCACTGGGGGAAGAAAAGGGGGAGGAAGGAGGGAAGGAAAGGAGAGGAGGGGTGGGGCTGGGGTGTCCTTTATTCTCCAGTTAAACCCGCCGGGGAGATTTTGTTACATAACAAGTCTGTGCGTGGTGGAGGAAGACTTTGTTGGAAGGAGGAGAGAAGGAGGGTGTGAATGGGGGGGCGGGGGGGGGAGATCCTAGAAAAGAAGACAATCTCAGACCACTGGGCTGACCAAAGAACACAGACGCTCCTCTTCGCCTCAGAAATTCTCGGGCTTCTTCTCAAACTGGGGCCACGACCTCTTTTAAAGGGGCGTGTGAGGGAGGAAGATAGATTAGGAGAGGATCTGCTTGCTCCCCACAAACACTCCGGCCTCCCCGCCCCACTTCCTCGCCTCCCCCCACCCCTGTTTGGGGGCTGTCGCCTCCGGGAACCGGGGCTCGCTCTGTCTCCTCCAGGGCGCTGCAGGGCGGCCCAACTCCATCTGCAGCCCCCGAGGACTCCTCGGCCGGGATAAAGGGCGGCCTCCCTCCGCCTGCGAGCGTCCCGGATGCTCAGCCGTCAGCTGCCGGGCCGGGAGGCGCTGATTTCATTCCCGCGCGGCTTTCGCGGCGGGCGGCGAGGGGCGGAGGGCGGGGGGCTGGCGGGGCGGGGTGGGGGCGGGGGGCGGGAGGCTGCGGCCGAGACCCTGGGAGTCTGAACCGCCCGGCCCCGCCAGGGTTTATTACATCGCAGCCACCGGCAAAGGTTAGGAACGCGCATTCAGAGACGGGATAATCCGAGTTTAAATATTAACAGTAAAAGCAGAACCGGTGGAATATTTACCTAGAAACTGAGCAGATCTCCTTTTGCCAGGGGAGAGGAGCGCGGAGGAGGCCGGGCTCCCAGGCCTGCGGCTCGGAAGCGGCGCTTTCCGGTGGCGTCTCCGGGCCGGCCAAGACCCACCTCGGGAGCTTCCTCAGATTGTGCTTAAGGCGGGGAGGGCCGCTGACCCCCTCGCCCTGCCAGGTCGATCCGAGTCTGCGGGACTCGGTCCAAATCTTCTGCTTTGTCATATTCTCCTTTTTAAGGGTCTCCCCGAGCAACACAAAAGGTGCAGGAAAGTGCGTTGGATCAATAGCAAAGATTGTTATTTAGATAACGAATTAATCTCCCTGTTATAATACTTTTATAGTGAACTTTGCACCCCTTCCATAAGAAAAAGGAATTTAAAGGGAAAAAAGTCTCAAACAGGATTAAGGTTTTAATTACAATTCCCTATCGAAATAGTATGTTTGATGAGCTGATCTTATCAATTAATAGTAACATTAAAGCCCAAGAAACAGATTCACGGAAAATATGCTTAAGGGCGTCTTTTAAAAGTAATCGCACCCAGGGAACCAGCGGGGCAGCAGGCCAGCGATGCGGCGCCGGAGCGGGTTTCGGATCCACGACTGCCTGGACTCGGCCAGTGCCGGCGCGCATCTAGGGCTCGGGATGGGGCGGGGGCGGCGGGGCCCCGGCGCTGGGAGACGCGGCCGCGCGGGTGGGAGGGAAATAATAAATAACAAACGCCTCTTCCAAGCTGAGGCCCACATCAAAGTTGGGGCCCCACAAGGGCCGTGCAGTTCACTGCGTTTGGGTCAGCGTTATATTCCAGGGGCAAATAAAGTAATTTGAACATGCACCAACAGTTTTCCATAAAATACGAGTTAAAAGAAGTAATAGAACTAATCACTGTCTCCTCAAATCAAGTAGAAAACATTTCAATGCACTAATTAGAGTAATTAGAATAATAAGCCTCTGCCTATATGTGGTAAGACAATGTGTACAAACAACTTTATTTAATGTATACTGGTAATCAGCGATGCGTGCCTGCTTGAATGCTTAGCGCAATAAAACTACCCTCCGTCCGCCCAAACAATCAAATACAAATTAGTTTAATGATTGTGCCTGCTGAATGTCTTAGAAATCCACAGGCAGAGGCGAGTAAATAGAAGCATCCTTGTTTGCGTGCGTCCTCGCCCGGGATGGCCGCGGGGCCCGGTGAGTGGCCGCAGGCTGGCGCGGCGGGAGCGAGCAGGAGGCCCGGAGCGCCCGGCGGAGGCCGGGCCAGGCGCCAGCACCGACCTGCGCCCCGCCAGAGCCCCTGCTTCCGTCCCTGGCCGCCTTCCCACCCCTCCTCAGCCAGCTTCCCGCCTCCCTGGCCCCGCCGCGCCCCCCAGGCCCCAAGAGCCCCAGTTCCCCGCCTGGCCTCTCCTCCTCCAGAGGCGAAAGGCCGTGCTAGAACTCCCAGCACCTGTCTACGAGGGTTTTAAGAACTGAGGATCTCTTCCCATTAGGCGACTCCTCCCAGGAGCCTTGGAGGGCTGAGGCGGGGGTTGGGGGCGTCCGGCCCGTGCTGTGAATGCCCAGACTGCAGAGGGGAACTCCGTGCCTCTGATCGTGGGGTGTGGCACCTCCCCGCTCGCTGCCCGCTTCTCTGACTTGGGATGCTGGGGTGCCCAAGAAGGGCTCCCTGGTTCCCTTCGCTGGGGAACTGGTTTTCCTCCTGTACTGTAGATACAAGAGCGACTTTAGACCCAGCAGGGAGTGGTCCGTTTCCGAGGGGTTTAGAGGTTCGTTTTCTTCCAAGCTTCAGCATTTGGTAGGTAGGTTCTTCTTCATTGGAGGCAGGGAGCTGAGGTCAGGAACAGCCAGAAGTTTGATGGGTGTGGGCTGAAGGGAACATGCTTCAGAACTTCGTTTGCCAGCTCTTGGCTCCTTTGCTCTACTCTTTGCCTCCCTCCCACTCGCCCCCCCCAAACAAACAAATAAACAAGAAAGGGCCAAATTGCTCTCCTTCCCCCTTTCCTCCCCAGTTTTCCAGCAGTTGCCTCCTCTGCCCTCTTCTCTTGGGGCATCTTCTCCCACGATTGCCTCTCTTGTGAGGAAAGCAAGGTCCTGGGCCCAACTTTGCAGAGTCGAGCGGAAAACCCGCGCAGGCACAAAGCTCGGAGATTCCCTGGCGCCTGGACCCTCGACCCTCGGTCACCTCTGCGCCCCATTGCATCTCTGCCCCAGCCGCACGCGCCCCTAGAGAGGCCCCGCCAACTCGCTGCGACTGTAACCAACTTTCCCGGGGGCGGCAGCTGTGCCCAAGGCATCTGCCCTCCCCCGCCCCCACCTCTACCTTCAGCTTCGGGTGGGAGAACCCACCACTCGTTGGCTGCCCCCCCCCTCCCGACCTCCAGGGTCTCCTTGGAGAGTGAGTGCGATGGAATAGCCGGCGATGTCCGGGCTATCGACCCTCCCCGTAAAGATTCGGACGTCGGAGCCGCGAGAGCCGCAGAGTCCCCCGGTTCCTGGCAAACACTCTGGAGCTGTTCGCTGTCCCGGAGCGAGGGCCGGGGATGGAGTACAGGGAATGCCCAGCTCCCCGCGCCTCTCTCCTCCCTGCGCCGGCAAGCTGGGCAGTCTGGGCCTTCCTTTCAGCGGCCTGGGCTTCCCCGAGGTGGGGGTGGCACCGCGGGGCTGGGGTGCCTCCTTGGGCCTGAGCACCGAGGAGAAGCGGCCGGCAGCACCCTCGACCTCCTTGGCCAGGCGCTGTAACAACTTTGAAGAAATATTTGGTGAAGGGAGCAAACAAACAAAAAGTTATTAATGTCGAGTCATTGTCTCCAGAATCGTGCGCTGTGGAACGTAAAAATTCTTCTGCCGGAATGAGATTTCTGAACAGAAGGAGGGAAAGAAGTCCCCCCCCCCGCCCCTTTCCACGAGGATTTGCCTGAACCCTAAAGCCCAGTGATTTACAATGGCTGATGTGTATTACACACCCGCAAGAAACTTTTTCTTTTTTTCCCCAGTCTCCTGCCAAACTCTGGCCAAATTTGTGTGTGTGCCTTACTCCCCCCCCCCCAAGTTTAAACAACAAACCCAGAGGAAACACTGGCGGGAGGAAAAATATATGCCCCAAATCAAAAAGGATGCAGGTTCAAATTTACTCCACAGCGAGGTTTCCTACTGCTGTCGTTCTGCACGCCGAGAGTTAATCGTATACAATTTATAACAATCAAAATCCCCTCCATATTGCTCAGATGGGGTCCTAATGCTCCCCTGTCTTTCTAAAATCAGTGACAAGTGAGTCTTTGTGGGGCATTTATTTCCTTCTTTTTTTCTAGATGACAGGTCCCCATTCTGAGAGCAAAGAGCTGTGTGCCGCCAGCTACAGACCACACTCCAGAGCCCAGACTCTTCACGTACGAACCGCATATGGAAGTTTTTTTGCCCCCCTCCCCCCAAATCTCAGACAAAGAGCTATAAAAACTCAGAAAGACGTGAAAGGAATAAACTTTAAGATATAGATGCACTTTTACTGGTGTATTAAATAACATTTCAGACATGTTTTTTTTTTTTTTTAAAGAAATACATCTTAATGTTATCAACAACCAGAATTCTAACAATAAGAGGCCAGGGTTGTTTTGATGGGATATGATATTGTTTCTAAAACCTCTAACAGCTAAGCCAAGCAGAGTTGTTATTAAGGTAAAGGGAAAGTACTACATGATAAAGTTAATTAACTTTCTTTTTCTTAAAAAATAAAGGAGGGAACAAATTTCCCAGCTTCCCACAAAACGTAAGAACAATGTGAAAGTATTCTGATTGTTTATCTCCATAACCAAGCGAAGGCTTTAAGAAAACTCAAAAGCCATTTTCTGGTCCTCCTGTACCCACCTCTAGATAAGGACGCATTGGAATAACTCTGGCCCAAGTTCTACAAAGGTGGGCAAGTTTATTCCACAGTTTTCTAGCTGAGAGGCAAGCCCCTACCACTTTTGCATTATTTCCTGTACTGAATCCAGCGGTGAGAATAGGTACCAGGAGCCCTGGTTCTCTCCTCCCACCATCTGCCCCCTGGTAAGAGATTATGCATCACTGAAAAAGTAAACTTTCCCGAATAGGGATCCTGTTGGTATAAAATTTAGCTGAACATCCCATTCTGTCATATTGTGAAGCTTCATTCATAGTACCTCCAGATGTACTTTCATTTTAAATAGACACTGTCCCTTTAGCCTCACTGAAATATACAAGCAGACCCAAAGAAACACTTTTACCTTTGACCCTCCCTTCACCATCCTTCTTTCTTTTTCTGTAAAAGCTCCGCTCTTTATCTCATTCTTTAACTTGTCTAGGCATTCAATAGAATCTAGAACAGAGTTCTATAAACCGATTGAAAAAAAAAATCAACAAAGACAAATCACAGAAACCAGTGACAAAACGATAATTTCTCTCCCCCAGAAACACAGCACTACCCAAGCTGCTTCCATAGTAAGGCAAAGGAAAGGCAGATGTATGCAGCTTAGAGATGCACAGGCACAGGTACCAAAGCACTCCCATGCCATCCCCCCCTGCCCCCCATTGTTGCTGTTGCATCTCTTTATTAGTTGGCTTTGGAGAAATAAGAAGATAGAAGGATGAGTGCCTTTATGAAAGCCATTTCATCAGAACGTTTTGCCAACCAGTGTGTGGCTTTCACCGGTAGGAGCAGGAGGGGAAGGAGAGTGCTTTTGTTGCCGCCATCTGAAATATAAAGGAGGTAACTTCATGGGAACTGAGAATGTCTACAAGTGCCAAGCACAATGTTATTTGTGGCCATTCCCTCTATCTGACCTTCACACGACTCTCCCACATGATCCGTTCTCCCCCATCGTACACCATAAATTTGAAAAGTGACATATTTTGAGGAAACACAGGAGCTTTTTCAGGACGGCCGCGTTCTGCATTATTGTCTTTGGGGAAAAGAAAGGGTTTGTCACTGTGGCTAGCCAACATCCTAGGGATGGCTGCCCCACAAATGTCTCCCAGTGGCAGTGATGGAGTTTTTTACGTTAGCGTGTAGTACATTCCCCAAACCGGCAATGAAAGTGCCCGAGTAGCTTTCTAATCTGAACGGCAAGCATGGGTCAAAACCATGGCGTGTCCGTTTAACACGTGATGGTTTCCAGTCAGTAGCCCCTGTGGCTAAGAACAAAAAACGCCTTCTCAAGGTCCACTAAAATGCCCTGCAGAGGGCAGATGCTGCTTGTTTTCTGCCTACAATGGAGAAGGATATTGACCCAGAACTCAAATCTATATCCAGCTTAAACATTTTACCCATCAGCATGTCTGCGGTCACAAAACACTTCTTCTTTCTGTCACTTCTCGTTCAGACTATTGATAAGATCATTTGGCTGAATCTGTTTGGGACCTGTGTAATATTGACTAGGAGTTAGAAAAGATGATCAGATGTAATAAGCCCAGAAACTACCTTTCAAAATGGACATTTATGCTTAAACCAGTGTTTCAAGGAGCACTCCAAATATATCAGCAAACTTGTAAACTAACCCAACGCTGCTTGGATTTTCCACTAATCTTAAAACTGATTTTGGTAAGTATAATGCTCCATAGGAGACTATCTGAAACAATCTGTTATTAGCATCACAGCCTGAGTCTCTCCCATACATTCTTCTCTCTTTTTTTCTCTTTCTGTTTTAGAGCCTGTTTGCTTGCCTGAAGAGAAATAGATACTATTGTATAAACCACTGCAAAATCCATTCCCCACCCCCCACCCCTGTAAACCTAACAGGAATAATATTTAGGTCCTACCTCTAATCACTCGGTAAACACACATCTTGCATATTGTCAGAGTTACTCTTTGTTGGAAGATATTTGTTAATTATTAAAAAGAATAATACCCTTAACTAAGCTTTGCTCTTTTAGATCCCAAATTATGTGAGGACAAGTGGGTAAAGATTAAAGTCCACCTAGTTGATTGATGCTCTCCAAAAAAGCACTATCAGTTAAGGTAAAGGTAACCTGGAAAGAAGATGTAGGGATATCTGCATATATTTAAAGGGGACAAACATCTCTCTGTTGGACGCTGAAATGGCAAACGAATCAGAACTCAAACCCAATGACCATTTCAATTTAGTGCTATGGGCACAGTGACTGAAAGGTCTGGGACTGATAGTTTTTTGCAAAGAAAAGTGAAGTAGAATCAGAACAGTAGTCTCTCTTAAAAACAAACAAACAAAAAAGCTCTGAAAGTTATAAACATGAAACCTGGCAGTATACGCATAAAATTTATTCCAAAACTTTATGAAGTATAAAGGAAGGGAAGTATTTTACACACAACTCAACTCAGTCAGTATAAGGTCTAGGGTTTCCCCCCCCTTAAAACTTGGCACTATCTTTAAAAATAAAATAAAGATATTTCAATAATTAGAACAAACTATGAAGGTATTGTGCATTTCTGTTTTATGTAGATAATAAAATATTACTTTAACATAAATATATAAGGATCTCTGCGTTTTTATTTTCCCCACAAGCACAACCAAATGTACCAAAACAAAGTATTTTTAAAGAGACTGAACAAAAAAATTACATCCCATATAGATTTTGCTCATCTACTCATTTAAAGCTACAGAAAAACAGTTTCCAGAACCTTTTTGCTTTAAAAGAAATAAATATACATTGAGGCAGGCCACTTAAAAATGATATGAAAATATTTCCCTGGGTAGCATTAAAAAAAAAAAGAAAAATAGACAAAGAAACATTTAAACTATTTCTGCATTTCAAAAGACAGATATTAAACATATATACATAGTGGTAAGGTTCAGTGGTAACTTTCTTCTTAGTAAACCCAAGAGAGTTAGAGGAGCTATAGACAAGTCCCCTGAACTCCAGCGTCTGACCTTACCCACTTGGTAATAAGAATCTGAAAATTCATTTCCTCCCTTAACCATTGGCTATTTGCCCTGCTCTGGATTGCTTCACTAGAGGCCAGTCCCCACACCTCAGGAACAAGCAGTGTGATACAGCCCGAAGCAGCAGCTCTGTGTCCATCTCCTCGTGACATTCGTTGGGGGAAATGAAATACAGGCAAATAAATATGCCCATTCTAAGTCATCATTTATCTTGCAAAAACATTGAAAATGAAACAATCACAGGTGTTTGAAAAGACAATATAAAGCATATTTCCTAAAACCTTAACTACTGAGTGCAATGCTAATCTGATGCTGAACCATAATTTTATGGTATTGAGAATTTAATTTTTTAAATAAAGATTTGCCTAATACTTAACCAGAAAAAAAAAAAGCCCCAAACTTTTAAGATTAATAAAAAGTGTTTTCCCTTTTAGCGCCCTTTTGTGCTGATTATTTTTTTTAAATATTTTAACTGGTCACAGTTTAATGGTATTTATTTTCAATAGTTAGAAGTTTTTTCACCTACACTTCTCAGTAGAGTCTTTTGTTATGGGAGTTAACCATTTTCCATCAAGATAAGGTAAAAGCGCACTTAAAACTATTAACAAAGGGAGAAAAGGAAGGATAGAAAATAGCATTTTTTCCCCCAGTTCATTTGGCTTCCTTAGTGAAAGAAGGGGGGAAAGCTGTCTAGGTTAAACTGGTATTTTCTGTGATAAATTATAGGAGAAGAAGGTGTGGGACCTTAAATTTGATTTGATAAACAAATGAGCTAGTGAAGACAAAACCAGCCTAGAGTGGAGATATCCTCTGTATGCATATGGGTATTTGTGCAGTAAAAAAAAGTCTCTGCATACACCATTAAGTTCCCAGATTATTTTCTTTATGTTAAAAAAAAAAAAAGCTATTAGAGGAACAAAGTTTAACTGCTGCTCTCAGCACAAATAATTCCTCATAATTAAGTTATTAAAACTGAAGGCAGAGAACTATACAGGGGTTTCTGAAGATATATATTTCCCTAGTTCTCTTCAAAGTGCCACTTTCTGTTGGACGACTCTGGAAATACATTTATAACCTCCACATTTCCTCTGAGCTCTTTCACAATGGGCCCGCCTGATAAAATGAAGCAATCAGTCACTCACTATCGATTTTTCTTTTTCTCCCCTCCACAACCTCCCCCAGAAACACTGCCTGAAAATGAAGTTTACTTTGTGGCTGGTCACAAAAAAACCAATGCTTGACTCATTTTTGTATTCCAAACTGGACTCTTGCCTTGGATAAAGCGGGTAGACCATGCACGTTTCCTGAAAGCAGAGAATTATTTATTTTGTATGAAGCCAATCGTTTTTGCTTTGGTAAAAGAAGCAACTAAATGTTACACCAATGTTGGGGGGAGCCTGAAGGTAACCAAAGTTCACAAACAGGAAGAAGAACAAGGGGCAACACAAGAACGTTAGAAATGGAGAGTAGCCAAGAGCTGGCTTCAACTCTCCCTGCTGAATAAAACAACAAAACAAAACAAAACAAAACAAAACCCGGCAATTTCAAAATTAACCGTGCGAGAAAGAAAAATACGTTCAATGAATTTGTTGGTGTAAACTTCAATTTTCTTGCAGTGCAAATTTATGCGGTTAAATTTTGACTACATCAAAGAACATGTGTATTTTTTCCTCCTTCCTGATGAGGATCCACATTAAATCAACACAGCAGAGCATGTGCCAACTCCGAGCATCAGGAAGCTGTTTTGTGTTTATCACGGTTTGGTGGATTTTTTTTTTTCTTTTTGGTAATTTATTTAGTTTTGCCAGGTATTTAACTCAGTGCTTGCCATCTCTCCTTCTCTCTCTCTCTCTCTCTCTCTCTCTCTCTCTCTCTATTACACACTCTCTCCTCACTCTCTCTATGAGACACTCCACTCCATTGCCTGGGTACTAGCCTGTAAAGGTCAAAACACATCATTACACCTGCTACCGTTTAAAGGATAGTCCAGTGCCTTAGTTGCTTTCCTTATTATTTTTTTCTTTTTAAGGGACGGGGAAATAATAATTAAAATAAAAAGAACAATCAGAAGTTAGAGAGGGAACAAGGGGGCCGGGAAAGGGCCGTGGACCGTAGGGGAGGGGGAGCCCCGCGCTCTGCCCCTCCCCCCGCTCGAGTTCACTGGACGGGCGTCTGCACCCCGTGGTGTGGTGGCGTGTCCCTACTCCCCCCGTACACATCCTCGGCGCCCGGCAGAGTCCCTCCGGGAGGGGTCATCCTTTTCTCTTTCTGTCTCCTGTTACAAAACCAAACTCTCACCACCTCCTTCTCCAGCTGTAAGCTGTCCGCGAGGGAGGTGATCTCCTGGGCCGAGGGCTTGGGGCATTTGAGGAAATGGCTCTCCAGAGCCCCCTTGACGCTCACCTCGATGGAGGTCCGCTTTTTCCTCTTGCGCCCCTGCGCTGCGATCTTGTCTATGCTCGTGGGGCTGCCCGAGGACGAGTCCGCCTCCTCCAACCACTTGTTCAACAAAGGCTTCAGCTTGCACATGTTCTTGAAGCTCAGCTGCAGGGCCTCAAACCTGCAGATGGTGGTCTGCGAGAACACGTTGCCGTACAGGGTGCCCAGCGCCAGCCCCACGTCCGCTTGGGTAAATCCCAGTTTGATCCGGCGCTGCTTGAACTGCTTGGCGAACTGCTCCAGGTCATCCGAGGTCGGCGTGTCCTCGTCCGAGTGCGGGTCGTGGTGCGCGCCGGGGTGGCCCGGCGGGCCCTGCGGGGGCGGCGGCGGCGGCGGCTGCTGATGCGGGTGCGAGTGCGGGTGAGGGTGGTGGTCGGCGTGGTGCGGCTCGTCGTGCGCGTCCCGCAGGCCGTGGTGGTGCAGCCCCGCCGGCTGCCCGCCGGCGCCCAGCATGCCGTTCACCGTGAAGCTGGGCTGCGAGTAGAGCAAACCGCCGTTGGACGCTCCCATGGAGGGCGGGAGGTGCGCTGCAGCCGCGGCGCTCCGCCATGCCCCGGGCCCCGGGTGGTGGTTGGCGGCGTGGTGCACCAGATGCGGCGGCCGCTGCTGTTGCTGCTGCTGTTGTTGTTGCTGCTGCTGCTGTTGCTGCTGCTGTTGCTGCTGCTGGTGCTGCTGCTGCAGGGCGCCTGGCCCGTGCAGCTCGTCGCCGCGGCCGCCCTGCTGTACCACCACCGAAGGCTTGATGTCCGGCTGGCCCAGGGGGCTGGTGGACCATGGGGAGCCGTCGCCGCCGCCCCCGCCGCCGCCCCCGCCCCCGCCGCCGCCGCCACCGCCCCCGCCGCCGCCGCCGTGGGACAGCGCGGTGATCCACTGGTGAGCGTGGCTGAGCGGGTGCCCGTTGCTCTGCAGCGCGCCGTAGTCGCCCTGCACCAGGCTCTGAGCCTCGCGGTAGCCCCCCGCGCCCTGCTGCATGCCGCCCGGCGGCTCGGCGTGCACGATGGAGGCGCTGGAGGTGAGCAGGCTGTAGTGGTTAGACGCTGCGGTCGCCATGACTCTCGGAGCCGGACTGAGCGCTCCGGTTAAAGGAGCCGCGCATTTGACAGTTACTTTTTTGCCTCGGGCTCCTCTGCTCGCTCGCTCTCTTTCTCTCTCCTCTCTCTCTCCCCCAGCGGGCAGCTCCGACGCCCGCTCCGACGCCTTCTGTTGCTGCTCCTGCTATTACTGCTGCTGCCGCCGCCGCCTCCCGCCCGCCCTCGCTCTCTTTCTCCTCCTCTCCCTCCTTCTTGCTCTCGCTCACTCTCTGACTAGCTCCGCGCTCCCCCCTCTCCCTGCTCTCTCCAGCTCTCTCCCGCTCTCTTGGCAGCGCCAGCTCGCAGCGGCACGCGCCTGGGCCCCGCCCCCTCCGCCCCCTCCCATTGGCTCCGCGCCCTTTGATTTACGTGGATACCGCTAGCAACCTCCCAGGCCGGCGCCACTGATTGGCGTAGAGCTGCCCCCTCCTCCTCCCCCCCGGGCGCCGAGTCCTCTCAGCCCTCCTCCAGTCCCCCCTCTCCACCCAATTCAGATTCTCTTAGTTCTCACCACCCCAGCTCTCCAACCCCGGGGCTCCTCCGCCCCTCTTGGATGGGCCCCGCCCCCCATCTGTCTCCCTAGCAGACGCGCGGTGCGCGCGGTGGGGGGGGGGGGTGCTGGTGGTGGGGGGCGGGGGGCAGCCTCAGTCCTTTTTCGACCACAGCCACTTGGAAGACTTGGGTGTGTGGGGGTTGTGGTGGCGGGGGGGGGTGTGTTGGTCTACCTTCTCTTCCTGTTAGGGCTGGGGTGGGGGGTGAAGAAGGAGAGAGAAAAAGAAAAGCTGAGTCGCAGGAGCCAGGGGTAGTCCCGTTTTTATTCACCTTGGGACACACACACACACACACACACACACACCAGCGTTTCTTAAACCAAGAGTCAGAAGCCAGACTTGTCCCTCTGTTGAAGTCTCCTTTACCCCCACGGATAGAATTTCAATGTCCACGTGCTTTTTGCTTCAGGATGTGCGGACACTTTTGCCCCCAAATAAAGGTCCTTTTCCTCCCTTCCAACCCGCCGCTAGCACAGGCTCCCTTCCTTTTAGGTTCCAGGCCCAGTTGTCTCCCAGCCCCTGGGCGAGAGGACCCCATGAGAGGCAGGCTCAGCCTGCGCTCATCCACTAGTGAGAAACTCCTGTAAGGGCGCGGAACTGCCTGCTCTGACAGCGCAGCGGCCTGGACCGAAAACAAAACAAAACTCATAAAGTCTGTCAGATTAACTCACTGGGGCGCGCGCAGTTTTTGGCTTAGAAAACCAGGAGCCTGGGCGGGAAGACCTTTGCCCTGTGTGAGGCCACAGAAGCGCTGGCAAGGGGTGCTCAGCCTCCGGGTGCGGTGGCGGCACCCAGGGCCGCTCCGGGAAGCCGAGACGCGGAGCTGCGTGCGCGCTTGCCTGTGCGGCTGGCTCTTCTCGATACAACTTTTCCGTTAGCTGCTTCCAAAGGGAGGAACGGTGTGTGAAGGAAAATGGGCTGATGCTAGGGGAATCTTCCTAATTAGTAACTTCTACGGACGCCAGCGGGTGGGGCTGGTCTAACTCAGCTCTCGGGCGCTCGCTGGCTAAGCTCCAGTTTAGCCTTCAGCCGTGAACTCCAGAGCAAGACTGCGGGAGAGTACACCGCGGCGCCGCTCTACTGGGCGCGAGCGCGTCGCTTGGTCAGTTCCCTAGCCACCGGGAGCAGGTGCCTGCCGCGGGCTTAGGAGCCTGCGAGCCTGGTGGGAGAGACTCAGGCGCGGACCCTGCCTGCAACAGCGGGACCACCACGCAGGGCCAAGCGAAGGGCGCGGATACTGCCAAGAGAATCAAAAGTTGCTGCCGGGAAAAGAAAAAAAGACCCCAGGGAAAGTGACTTTCGTCCCCACCTCTCACCCTTGGCCCTGTGCGTTGTAGCGCTGGCGCTGCCGGGGGTGGTGGCTTTGTAAAGGAAGCCAAAACAACGCTCAAGGGGAGCACTTTGGGGCCTCCGAGCATCTTAATCTAGACAGCAAAGTGGAGCGGGCCAGAGAATTCATCATGACTAACGAGGAGCGAGCTCTTTGGGGAGTGGCTGAGTTGTTTATAAATCACCACGTTGAGCACCCGCCCGGGCAAGGCGCTTTGGCTGAGAATTTCCACGTGCCCTGTGTTTATGAGCGTGTGTGTGGGAGAGAGAAATGGTTAGGGGAGGGGCGAACCCACAGGCCGCCAACAGGACGGACCTGCTTCCCCCCACGCGCGCACCCGCGCGGCAAGGCGAGGACACACACGGAGTGGCGCTCAGTCCCAGCGCAAGCGCGGAGCCACTGCAGCCGCACGCCTGGGGGCTGCTAGGAATCCCGTAACTTTGCCCGGTTAGGAAAAAATGAAAAAGTCCTAGCCTCGGAGCGCGCAGACTCGGCGGCTGGCGCTGGAGGCTCCTCGACAGGGAGCGAAGGGGCTGGGCGGCGGGCAGGACCGCCTCCTCACGACAGCGGCCCGGAGTTCCCGGCGCTGGGCGCGCGGCTCTCCTGGGGCTTTGGGAGCGCACGGGCGGCGTGCCAGCAGCGTCCCATCCAGGCGGGCCTCAGCCCTCTGCCCCCCCCCCCCCTCCGCCTCCCAGCTCGGAGAACTCAGAGATCCCCAGATGGAGGAATCCAGCCACCGGGAAGGGCAGTGTCCGAATACTCAGCAGCTCACCCCCCCCCCCTTCGCCCTTTCAGGGCAGGTGTCTGCTTTTCTCTAGATTTGATTTCACATTTCTCAAGGGACAAGGCCCTCTGCAGCCCGTGGGGTGATACACTCGAGAGAAGACAGGGTTTCCAGACACATCTCTGAGAAAGCCGAGGCGGCCGGGTTCGGAGTCAGTTTAAAGGTCTCTCCACCTGCCTCTTCTTCTGCCGCCTCCCCTCAACCCCAGGCTTTGGGCGCTCGGTTGCGGAGTGGGGGCAGGAATATGCTGCACGTGTACATCAAAACTTCCTGTCTGTAAAGGGACTTCACTGGGACTCTGATATCCATCCCACGTAGAGGTCCCGGGTCTCTACTCCACTCCGCCCCCACCCGTCCGCCCCCATTTTGCTGGCAGACATTGGAGCCAGAACGTTCTCAACAGGGCAAGCGGGGTAGTTCTCCCGGATTAATACACCCAATAAATCCCCGGGAGTACACAAAGCAATGCCCAACCCCTGGGCCTCAGCCTCCGCACCCCACCCCCAACCTCGGAGCCGGGCCAATCGCCGGGCGGGCAGGGCTGGGCGCGCACCAGGGCTCAGTGTCCCACCTCCCCCCCGCGCTTCCCCCGCCTCCCTGCTTGTCGCCGGAGGCCCGGCTGGCGCGAACGCCGGGTCCAGAGTAGCCTCGGCTTCCTGTCTGTCTCCCGGCGCGACTCTTCCCTGGGGCTCCGGGAACCGAGACTCTCCGGGGTTTTAGCTCCAGATGGGGGCTTCTTCATTTTCCCTCCCCCGCCACCCCCACCGTCGTGGGCGCCTTTTTTTTTTGCGGCTGACCCGGCCAGGGCAGAGTCTGCAGGTCTGCCTGCCTTTCTCCAACCCGCATAAAAGCGCGTTGAAGGTGTCTCGGGGAGACACCTCCAGGTTTTGATTCAGCTCATTCCCTTTCACTGTTCAAAGCAGCTGTTCAAATACTGAGGCTGCTTACGTTGACGTGGAGAGGATTTCAAACAACCCTAAAATGCTTTGAACTGACAAGGTGTCTTGATATCTCCCTCACTCCAGCACAGCTCTCTGAGATCATTCGCTAGGACAATGGCTGAGCAGGCTGTTCGAGCGGGCCTCGCTGCCTGGGGGCGGCTGCAGGGTCCCCTGGGCCCTTTCAGCGAGAACAGACTTGAGGCACCCTAAGAAGAGATGCAGGCAGCGGCGCTAGCCTGGGCCCTTCCCTTAGGTCCCAGGAAGGGCTGTACTCTGTGGGTATCCTGACCTGGACTGGTTTGAAGAAATAGTGCGGACTCCCTCTTGCCCGGGTGCTCTGCGTGGAGAGGAAACAGCTCAACGTATCCGAACGTAACCGAAAAGACCCCTATTTATCTCCACCCTGTCACCCTCCTCAAAAGAGTGAGCTGGGCCTGGCCCCTTAACCCATGGCCCCCAAAGTCTTCACTTGAATAACAGTAATG
This sequence comes from Panthera uncia, assembly GCF_023721935.1. NCBI lineage: Eukaryota > Metazoa > Chordata > Mammalia > Carnivora > Felidae > Panthera > Panthera uncia. The sequence continues at coordinate 58,531,674 of NW_026057580.1, read as the reverse complement.
GTATCAGTCCATGCTCTCTAACTTGAACTCTAATTTATTAACTCATTCATCTACTAAACACACACTATAGGTAAAACAAAAACAAAAACAAAAACATTTATTTATTTCTCTGTACCAGGACTTGGCAGAAAAAACACCCATAACCATTCCCACACACTGTGCTGAAAAGGCAGTTATTAAAATAGAGAGATGGTATTCATTTGATAGATCTTATTTCTTATTTAGGTAGTCTCATGATAATAAAAATCAGGAAACAGGGAAATTTCTAGGAGGTGGCAACTGGCTTAAACTTGGATAAAATTGCCTGTTGGTGTCTCCTTTTAAATGTATCCTCCTTGGAGGAGGGTTGTTTGAATCTCTTCTTTTCCCACTCCTCCCTCCCTCCCCCCTCCTTTCCCCCTTCCTTCCCTCTTTCCTCCTCCTGTGTCCCAGCCCTTCATTCCTGTGCTTTCTGCTCTCCTGCTGGCCCCCCAGATGACATTTCATTTGAGAGCTCCCCCACAATCGAATGGAACTTCTTTGCTAAGGGCCTACAGAATGTCAAAACTGAGGCTCCCACCTCAGAGCTACAGCTTTAAACAGCCAATCCACACAAAGAGGCAGCTGGCTGCTTTAATGAAAACCTCCTGAAAGCTTCAAGAACTGCAGTCTTGGGGATGCATTCATAAAGAGCATGGAAAATGCATTTTCAAGTTGCCAGTCCTTATGAGAGACACAATAAACATTTAGCTTCTTAAAAAAAAAACAACAGAAATTAATATCTTTAATTATGTAGCAGCACACTGTCACCACAATTTAAAAAATCTCATATTTATATGAATTACTGCCTATACATGTATTTTACAAGTTTCTAAATGTGCATCTGGCTCTATGTCATGAATGGTCTTGAAGAAGGAAAAGTTTTCTGAAAGTGGAAACTCCCATTCTTCATATGCTTGGCAACTCTATGTTTGTCCACACCTCATATACAGATGATTCTTCACTACTGTGTAAACCAGTGAGATATAATGTTCTAAGTTCAGTATTTGAAATGAAATTATTTGAATTCATGGATATTAATCTCTTCCCCCTTTACTCCCAGTTCTGAATCTTGTCATTAAAAATGATCCCCCCTTTGTAGTCCGCAAGTGAATATTTTATAGACAGGCACGGTTTGAAGACTTCTAAAACCACATCACCCAGGCAGTCTAGCTGTTTCAGGGATTACTTTGAGTAATTTATCAAAGGAAGACTGCTAAATTTTGAGTGGTGAATATGAGGCCTTACAGGGGAGAAAGCATAAAGGACACATTCCATCAGTGCGCGAGATAAATTCTATTTGGAGTTAATACAGTTTGTTTATATTGAAATATCAGGAACAGAACAGGAGGTGATTGGTGGCTCCTAGTTCCTTTCCTGAAATTTTGCTTTTAAAGGACTAATGACTTCCTAGCAATGGAGCCTGAGGGTGCCCACCTCCACCCCCCCCCCCCCCCCCCCCCCGCCCCCGCCCTTCCCCCCCCCCCCCCCGCCTTAAAGCAGGTGGATAGCTGACTACCAGGAGGGAATGACAACTCTGATAAATTAAAGGGATTTCCCACAAACCTCCTTAGCTCTAAAGCATTTAAAAATAAAGCTCTTGCCGCAGTCCGTTCCCTTTCTTATGCTCTGGAATAATTTGAGAAGCGAAAGGCAAGGGGTGAGAGCACGGACACACACCTGCGCAGAGGCGCAGTGAAAGGGCGTCCTTAGCCATTGCACTGGTGCGGCGTCCAACAGCTAGGGCTGGGTTTCGATCGCTGGGGGAAATAAGACTGCATTTGGTTGAGGCCGGACTTCGGTTTTCTTATTCTGGCTGCACAGATCAGGAACGTAAATCCCTTCTAAATTGTACGAATGCACTTAACAATCGTGTTGTTAGTGTCCGGGGGACCGCATTCAGCGGGGGAGGGATGATGCGCGGGAGCGAAGTTTTTCTTAAGGGCAGTTAATCACAGCGGTATTAGCTGTGGGCCAAGACTTCCTCCTGGCTTTCTGAGTTTTTAGATCTGTCATTCTAGGCACTTTGGGACTTAATAAAGTTAGGGATGACTATTTTTTTAAAGGGAGGTTTTCAGAACGTGGGTCCCGGTGATGTAAAGGGTGGCATTGTCCGGAAAACGACGCAGAAAGCGAAGGTCTAGGCAGGTTAGAGCATTGAGAACAGTTCACTCCTCTTGTCTTTCCCTCGAGTTTTCGATGGTAATCTGGGGCAGCCGGGTCCCAGCATTAAATGCAAAATAGGAAAACAGGACGCGGCCGAGTCACAGGCCTGATCATATTAACGCCCTAGGTCAGAGGGAGAGAATAATGAATAGGCGCGGAGCTCGGTTCGTGGAAGGGAACCTAATTAACCTTGAGAGAGTGAAAGAAAGTCAGAGATCATGCCTAGGATCGTGGTTTAGGATGCTTATATTTACGTGAATGTGAATGTGTGCGGATGGGGGGGGGGGGCGGGAGGGAGGGAGTAGTCTGCTTTGTGCATTATACTAATGATTGTTTTCTTAACCCTGAAAGAAAGCTGGAGTTTGTGCTACTCAGGACCATCTAACCACCCACACAATCCCGCGGAGAACTCCGCTGTGGGAGCTCCCGAGCTCTGCCAGGAGGTTCTGTGTCCCGGCCTCGGCCTGCGTGGGAGATCAGCAGGGGTAGGGAGAAGGGGCTGCGCCGGCGTCCCAGCGCCCTGGCCTGACCTCGGGAGGGACTGCTAGGGAACAGAGCAGGATGGGGGTGGGGGCGTTCCCTGCCACTGAGCCACTGAGCTCCTAGGCAGGTCCTGGCTGCGATCCGGTGGAGGAAGACGAGGGCGAGAAGCGGGAGGCCGGGCCATTGTCCAGGGAGGGCGCATTTTTGTCCGGATGCTGCTGGTTGCTATAGCGAGGAGGGAAATCCAAACAGAAGGGCTCAGTTCGCCTTCTTCGGGCCTGGGAGCAGCGTTCTCTCCTCTCAGCCAAAATAAAAGTGCCGCCCGGGGCCTGGCACCCCTTCCCGGGAGAGCTGACCGTGGGCTTGAGGAGAGGCCCGAAGGATCCGGGCACCTAGCAAGGGGAGGGGGTATCCAGCCCCGCAGGGAACAGCCAAGCAGGTTACTGCTGGAGCGGACGGAATGCACCAGCCACAACTCATTCTCTCTCTCTCTCTCTCTCTCTCTCTCTCTCTCTCTCTCTCTCCTCACTCCCACCCGAGGTGACGTCTTTTATTTAGGAAAAACCTTACAACCTCAAACTCTTGTGACATTACCAGTGGGTGAAACTCCCTCTTCACCGGGGCTGATGGCAGCTTTTCGGTGTTGGAAGCGCCGTCGGAGGAGAGCGACCCGCGCGCTGCGCGACGCTGTGCGGGAAGGAGCGACAATACCAGCGGCAGAAAGACCTGTTTGTTATAAGTTTAAAAATCACTCAAAGGGAAGTTTCACTAGAAATGGGGGGTGGATGAAAATTTCTCACATTTAGAAGAGACTCTTATTTTGCAGTAGTGTGTGTGTGTTTTAATGTCTTGCTATTCAACTTTAGAAACTGTGTGTGGTGGAGAGGTTACAATAAAGGCTCTTTACGGCTTATAATTTCTCCCAACAGTATAGCTCAGAATAGCTAGGGGAAGACAGCAATATTTAGTTAATTGTGAGCTGTTATCTTTAGAAAAATTTGAGTTGGTATTTTAAAAAGGGAGGATATTAGTTTACTCTAGGTCAGGTAAAAAGTTAGGAGGTTATTTGTGGGGACAAGTTATCCACACCAGATGGGGACAAGATAGTAGGGACTTAAAAAAATTAATTCTCTTACTCTCCTGTGACTTTCAAATTCTCTCTCCTCCCTCCCTCTTTTCTCCCTCTTTTTTTCTATTTTCTCTGTTTGTCTCTTGCCTAGACGCTGCCCAAAAAACTAGAGAGAAAACTTTTATTTGACCAAAGGAAGCCACTTGAAAGACTTAGTCAAAAGCATTTTTCTCCCTCCTCCATTTAAAATATATCCTTTCCTTCCCAGTGACAAGTCCCTTAAAACACACACACACACACACACACACACACACATGCACGCACACACACACACACTTCACACAACTTTGTAAGAAGTTTCTTAATTCATAATAACATTCACATTTTTAAAAATGCTTGAAAGAAATCATGTTAATGAAGAGAACATTTGCAGTAATTTGGTGATAATTATCAGAATCGCCACATATTCGCAGAGGCTTGAACAATACGTGTTCAGAGAAAAGCAAAACACATTATTTTAATAGTCTGATATGCAAACTATGGACCGTTCAATTATGTGGCTTAATAATGCATACATGATGTGATCTTGTTATTGGGATGGGAAGGTCTACGGTGAGTCACTCCTAAGACCAAGTGTGCTTTCACATCCAGTAAAATCCATTGCCATGGATCAGGGGCCCCTGCCAAACTGCATTTAAGAGAATAAAAATTAATGACTGAGAATTTGAGCGTTAAATTAACATTAATTATATGACCTGCATGCTGGAAAGATTAAATTTCTTACGCCCTAATTAGATAACGTCTCCTCATATATCAAGCAATTTCCATTTTCATTTCAGGTTTCAGAAATAAAATGCAAGGTGGGGAGAGGCAGTTAGTTCAGGGTTTTCCTTCTCTGAGGTCAGAGTTGGAATGTCCACCCATCATCTCCTCTGCTTTCCTTGCCTTCCCCATGCAAAGCCTCAGGTTGGAGGTCATATGAGAGAGAAGTAAGCTCTCTCCACTTCTTATTGTCAGCGGTAGTTAGTGAGCAGGGGGCTTGGTGGGCGGACCCCTAGTAGACCTGGAGCATTGGAAGCTGTCCCAAAGAAGGATGGGCCACCAGTCAATGTCTCAGGCCAGGAAAACTAGGGGTTAAGATCCCTGGCAGGGACTCAGAAGAAAGGAAAGTCCAGCCAAAATGCACCCCGGACCCTTTTAGAGTAGACACGTCTAAGCTAGAAGTGTAAGGACACAAGTGATCCTCAGTGTTGTGTTTGGAAAAGAAAAAAAGATTTTCTTAGGTGAGGAACAACCAAAGGCAAGACAAAGCGCACTCATTTCTTTCCGGGGGAGGTTCATAAGAGGTTGTCTGCGATCTCCGCAGCAGGGCCCTGACATTTTGAAATCTCACACCATGCTAGCCATAGGCACCCATGTCAACGAGACAAGTACGGCCTGTCTGACCCTGTCTGGGGCCAACACGTGGCTGGCGTCGGCCACCAAGAGTGAGCCAGGTGCGCGTGTATGTGCCTCTCCCATATTTGAAAACCTGTTGCCAACGGCGGGGGCGGGGGGCAGGGAAAGGGCAGGATTAAGGTAAGCAGTACCCTTACCCCCCAAGGACAGATGGTCTGTGGTGGCGCGTCCCTTCTCTCTATTCCTAAAATACAATTTAGGGGTCCTAGGGCTCCGAAGAGAGCTGCCATGTGCATTTGGTTTGGAAACAATGCACGTGGACTTAAATTCTTGGGATTAGAATTCGGAGTCTCCCCTTGGATATTCCTGGTGGCCCCAGACCTCTCACGTTTCCTCCTCCCCCTTCCTCCTCGCCTCCTCATCCCTAGGGACAGTAAAGACTGCCGGACCGTTCGGACAGCTGCCCGGAGCACCGGGCGGGACGAGCAGGGCAAGATTAAAACCTCAAGGCGGCGGATACTAAGTCACTCAGAATAGAGTTTTCACGTGTCAGTGTTTCCATTCAGCCACTTTCAGGCTTCTGGGGAAAAGGGCAGGCGTGCGTGAGCGCGAGTCTACGCGGTCGTAAATAGTGTGTTACATGGCAGGGTGAGCGGGGAGATGTTAGGAAAGTTAGCAGATGCGGGCGGGAGGGGGTCTCTGCCCGCGGGTTCCCCATTCCCGCGCAGCCTTTGGGCGCCGCAGGGGCTGTCGCGGAAGGGGGCGGCGCTGAGAGGGGCGCCCCTGCGGGCCCCAGCAGGGCAGATGCTTTCCGAGGCTCCAGGCGCCGCGGCTCCCTCCAGCGCTCCTGCCCGCCGGGCCCCCGGGCCGCCCGCCGCACGGCTCCCCCGCGCGCTGACCGACGCACGCTCTCACTTGGCTGCTGCTTAGCGCGCACTCCGGGTCGCGGGTGAAAAGGCAGTCTCAGGGTGGGGGTGGACCTGAAAGTTAGCCCACTCGTTTTCGCGGGCTCGAACACGTCGCCTCGGATCCGTGCGCGGCCTGGGGCCCCGGGATTGCGGGGCGGGGAGGCGGGGCTGGGCTCCGAGGCCGCGGGTGGGGAGAGGCTGGGGGGGGGGCGCTCGGGAAAGTCTGGCGGCGTTTAGCTCCCGGCCAGCGCCAGCTCGCGCTCCCCGCCCACCTGCTGCTCACCGAGGGGGTCGGAAGGGAGGGCATCAGGATCCGGGGGTAACGTAGGTGAGGCGGGAGTGAGAACGGATGAAAGATGGTCCTTCCCGCTTCTCTCCCCCCCTCCCCCCCAATACAGAAATTTCTGTCTTTTGGCAGAGAAACTTCTCTCCTGGCTGGTCTACAGAATTAGAACGTCGCAGCTGTTGTGGCGAGAACTTCGCAACCCCCCGCTACTTGGGCAGAGAGGAGCCTCTGTTCGCTCACCACAGCTCCCTCTTCCCATCTCCGCAGCGCTTTCGGTTTGCAATGTGTTTCTCCTTTACGCAGACCCCACCCCCCACCCCCCAGCGTGCCTTTGCTCGAAATGGTTACTCCTTTTAGAAATTGGAAAATCAATACTAGTTTAGCTTCTTCCGTGAGATGATGCACTGTCTAACCTTACTGGGAGGGAAACAGCCGAAGGCACAGCTCCAGCCCCTGGGGAATTTTACATAGAAATTTACAATGAACGATCCTCCTGAGCGCTGCTGAAGTGCGCTTTGGTTAGTAGCATTACTATAAGCCCAAGATACACCTCTTACGTACGTATTCACTGGTCGTGGTTGAGGTTTGGTTAAATGATTGATCAGAAGCTCTCACTGTGGGTGTTTATTCTTCCTGTTTTCTTAAACCACTTCTTGGATGGTTTCCTGTTAGTTTTCAGATGTCATTTGCAGCACAGACAGATTTCATATGCCTAGTGCAGATTGTCTTCAAAGTTCTAGTTTAAAGAGCATTATGTAAGCCTCTCTCTATTTACATAAGAGCTTTAACTCAGACGTCTCAGAAAACCATTTATTACCAACTGAAACCCATCCAGGGGAGCGGCATAACCGACCTGTATCTTTATGACACTCTCAAGAACAGCAGTAGTTCATTCTATTTGAAAAAAGAGAAAAGCAGATGTAACAAAGAATTGGAGTATTTTGCATTTTTATTCAGCTTGGTTTTATATCACTTAAGCATTATTCTTAAGCTCCAGGCAACGCCAGCTTTTATAGGATACACTTTTTCTCTATGTGGTCAGTATTTAGGTGACAGAGCTGGCCCCGTCTCCCTCAAGTTTAATCCTAAAACAAAGATCTTTTAGAAGTAGAATCAATTAAATACAAATTTTACTAAATTCTAAGTCACTAAAAGGATTCATGAATTCATGATCACTGTAAACAAAAACCAAGCCATAATAAAATATATAGAATGAAAAGGCTTATTTTTTTATTAACTATCTGGACCTTCATCACATTCCTTTTCCCGCAGATAATCACTGCCAGTGGTTCTTGCCTCCCTTTCTTTTCCCCTTCTCTTCCTCCCTCCTTTTTTTCCTTCAGTCTACTTACTAAACTTTGGGGAAGGTTTGTATTGTTATACATTGTTACAGTTACTTTTAGGAAGATGGAGCCTGAGATAGGAAACTTAGTAATAAGGGGTTCAAAATTGGGACAATATAGGAAAGGACAATATCTTGTCCCAAATCGCATAGGATGCTAGCTTTGGGGTATTGCTCTGTGTTAACTGCATTAGCTGAAAAAAAAAAAAAAAAGCCATTTAGACACTGGCACCTTCATATCCACAGAAAAGATCAACAAGGGTCCTAGGGATATGCATAACTATTAGAAGCAAGAAACACTTCAAGAGAGTTGTTAGAGTCTGAGGTTCTTCCTGGTGGCTCTCTTTTGTTTAGACAATCTTCTTTCTTCCTGCAGACCCAGGACAGATGCTCTTCTACAGCCATGTCTCAAATATGGAATTTGCCTTATTAAGAACTTGTCTTGTTAGGGTATTTTCTCATAGGACGCCCCTCCTAAGATGTAATTAAGATGTAATGAGTAGTTTTACCAAGAGGATTTGTGAATTAGACAGGTTGTGTCTCAAGTGTCCCCTATCACCTGCCAGCCTTCTCCTCACTCTTCCCTATCACTCTGGGCACACAGTTGCAAGTCTGCCTTTTGTGATAGTTTAACACATTTAGACTCTTTTCTCTGAGGGACCCCTCACTATTGCCTTCCCTATCATCATTAATCTGATAAGGTAATCAATACTTAGGTGTTAAAAACTGATAAATGTGGGGCGCCTGGGTGGCTCAGTTGGTGGAGCACCTGACTTTGGCTCAGGTCATGATCTCAGGGTTCAAGTCAAGATCTCGAGGTATGTGAGTTCAAGTCCCACACCTGAATCACTACTGTCAGTGCAGAACCCACTTCAGATCCTCTGTCCCTTTCCCTCCCCCGCTTGTGCATGCTCTCTCTCTCAAAAATAAATAAACATTTTTTAAAAAGCTGATAAATTCAAAGAGACATTTACTTTTTCCAAGCAGTTGGAGGGTCCATGTTATAGGCTCACAACAATGAATCTCAGTAGTGGAACTGGAATTTAAGACTGTGGTTGGCAGATGGGGAAGATATTTTAGGCAAGAGGAATTCACAGCATTCCTAAAATAAAGCCACATGGCCGTGAGTCATGTTCTTTGTCCTCTCTTTAAAGACCAGCTCTACCTCTGTGATGTACCCAGATATAATATTTCTACTGAAAGAACAGTGCCATTGTAGAATTCTTTAATTGTAATTGAGCAGTTTTGGAAACATTTTAATGGGATTGAGGTTGTATTGAAGAATTTGCTTCTAGTAACAGGTTCCATGAAACTGAAACCACTCTCTGGGGAGAATGACCCATGATTGGCCAATAAAAAGTATTTGTCCCCATAGTGATTGGTTCAGGAAGTGCACATGACCTGAGCAGACCAATCAGAGCCAATGAGCATTATCCTATAACTTTGGCCAGAGTGATGATAAAGGAGAGAAAAAAAAAATAATGTTCAGATGCCTTATACACTAAAATAAAAGCCTTGATTTTCTAGGTTCTTTGTTGTGGAGATAATGTGCTAGATAGAAACCAATTCAGAGAAAAGCAAAAGACAGAGTAACATAACATGGTGTAATTGAGCCCCTGGATTCAGCTGTGTGTGATTTTTGTTTGGTTTTGTTTTGTTACATAAGCCAAGAAATTAGCCCTTACCTCCCCCCAAGTTAGTTTGATTTTTGGTCACTCGCAATTCAAAAAAAAAATTTTTTTTTTTTGAGAGAGAGAGAGAGAAAAAGAGAGAATCCCAAGCAGGCTCCATTCTCAGTTCCCGCTGTGGAATTCATGACATGAGATCATGACCTGAGGCAAAATCAAGAGTTGGTGGCTCAACTGACTGAGCGGCCCAAGTGCCACTGTCATTTGCAATTTAAACTCATGATTCTCATGCTCTTAAGGGCAAAAGGTTGAGTTAATCATAAATCTCAATAAATGGCATGTTATAATCATTGATTCATGCAAAGTCCTTTTCATAGATACCTTCTTTCCTTCCTTTTACCCTCCTTCCCTCCTTCCCTTCATTCTCCGTTATGTCTATATCTCACTTTGGTTCCTATCTCTGTCATAAGCCACCATTCTAATATGTTGCATGTATTCTTGAAAATGCATACTTGGGGCGCCTGGGTGGCTCAGTCGTTAAGCGTCCGACTTCAGCTCAGGTCACAATCTCGCGGTCTGTGATGAGTTCCAGCCCCGCGTGGGGCTCTGGGCTGATGGCTCAGAGCCTGGAGCCTGCTTCCGATTCTGTGTCTCCCTCTCTCTCTGACCCTCCCCCGTTCATGCTCTGTCTCTCTCTGTCTCAAAAATAAATAAACGTTAAAAAAAAAAATTAAAAGAAAAAAAAAAGAAAATACATACTGATTTTCTGAAGGAATTATTTTTAATTTATGTAAATGACATCATATTAATGATCGTGTTCTGTTTCCTGCTCTTTAACTCAGTACCCTGTATTTAATATTTATTTATTTATTTATTTATTTATTTAACATTTATTCATTTTCGAGAGTGAGAGAGGCAGAGTGCAAGTGGGGAAGGGGCAGAGAGAGAGGGAGATACAGAATCTGAAGCAGGCTCCAGGCTCTGAGCTGTCAGCACAGAGCCCGACGCGGGGCTTGAACCCACCAACCCTGAGATCATGACCTGAGCTGAAGTTGGACGCTTAACCAACTGAGTCACCCAGGCACCCCAATATTTTTTAATGTTGCTTATGTGTACATTAATTTGTTGCTTCCAACTGCTACACAGTTCTCCTTCATGTGTGTATTAGTCAAGTCCCAGCAGGCAAAGAACAAACCACACTAGGTATCTCAATAGAGAATTTAATAGAAGGAGTTGATTACACAGGTGTTGGAGAGCTGAAAATGAAAAAAGCAAAGACTAATGGAATACAGAGGTAATAATTGCACAAAAAGTGGGGCTGGGAGAACAAAAATAAAAGATTGAGGCTACTAAAGCTTTCAAGTCTGGAGAAGGAACCCCAGGGAACTGGGACTCAGACCTTTGAAGAGGGAGTGCTCCTCAGCTGGTACTAATACATGGAGGTAAAAGGAATAGTCTTGAAGAGTTGGGACTCAAACCTCAGGGGTATTGAGGGCAGAACTAACAAGGCTGCTTTTATAGGAGTGACAAAAAATGTTGGAGGTTGAAATACACTGCTGCTTCCAGGGTGAAGTATCTTTGGGTGATACTGACAGGTGTCAAATACTTGGCCAATTTTATGTTTTGCTTTTATTTTATACACTTATTATTTTAATTTTTCTTTTGCTTTTATACCAATTGGTACTCACATATACAACTTCCTGTGAAAATTTTCTTTAACATGTTATGATAATCCTATCAAACATTTAATGGGTATGAACTTACCAAAGTAGATAAGTAAATAACAAGCAAACAAATAAACACACACACACACACACGCACACACACACACACATACACTTTTAAACTATTTTGATGCTGAAGAAAGAATTTTGCAGGATAAATTCAGTAAACGTTTCATCCTCAAAGATGAGAGTCTCTGGCTTTGTCTTGTAGAGTTTAAGAATATTTCAGCCTTATTTAGGCCAGGGGAGCAAGCAAATCTCATCTAATTCACACTGTGGGGGAGAATATAAGAGCAAGCATTTACTAAAATTGGAAGCAGGCATTACTGGCTACTCAAAACAGTTTCTAAGAAATGACCATCCAGTAAATAATGTGTTGTGTACATTAATGTTTGTGAGACTGTCCTCCCTGGATGATGGGCTCAGCTCTTCCTGCAGAGCCCAAAGCAGTCCAGATAAAAGCCAAAAAGGGTGAATTTGCCCATTTGTTTCCTAATTTTCTCTGGGTACTCAGTCAAGGCAAAATTGTCTGTTGTATACTGGCTATTTAGTACATAGTTCTATATTTATGGAATTATCACAGTACATATGAAAGTAGAACTCGTTTTTCTCTTTTTCCATTTGAGATACATGAGCAAATCTAATCTTTTCTTACGCTTTTTATCTACTTAAAAAATCTTTAATTTAATTGACCAAGGAAACTCTTTCTGCCTTATTTCATATTGTCTTTCTCAACCCACCATCGAACTCTTAATACACGCCCAAGGGTATAAAGCCAATAAGACACTGTGTTAGATGAAGATGGAAAACAAATATAATGGCGTTTCTCATACTATGAGCTCACAGACTAGTGGCGGAAGATGGATAGGTCAATATTATAATGTGGTATGTGACATCTTTCACTCATTTACTGACTAGGTTTACTTATTCTATTCAACATTTGCCCCGTACACCAGGTACTGTGCAGTGGTTCTCACTCTTGGTTCACGTTAGGTGAACCCATTTGAGAAATCTAAGAAAGACATGTTGGTCTACCCTCAGGGATAATCATTTAAATGGTTAAGCTTGGGTCCTAGGGTTTTGGAAACTGCCCAGGTGATTCTTATGTGCAGCCAAGGTTGAGGACCCCTGTTCCAAAGACATTCTCCTGTCCCCTAGGAAACTCATAATTTCATGGCAGAAACAGACAAGTAACCAGACAATTGTAATCCAGTGTGAAGGACCTTATGACAGATGAGTATGGGGAGCTATGGCCCTTCTTCCTCCCATTTTTACAGATGAAGAATTTAAGAGTCTTACATGTTAATAGATTTGTCCAGTATCATGGATCGATAGATCCAGGATATAAATTTAGATCAGTCAAATTTGACTGATCTAAACCATTCCACTAACTCCCAATAGAAGGAAACTATACTTCCCCATAAAAGGAAAAGGTAAGAACCAGGACTATTTATTTTCATTATTTTACAAAGGAATTCATAGTGTTTTTGTATGTTCTTTTTTTTATTAAAATTTTTTTTAACATTTATTCAGTTTTTTTTTTTTTTTTGAGTGAGAGAGACAGAGCATGAGTGGGGGAGGGCCAGAGAGAGAGGAAGACACAGAATCCGAAGCAGCCTCCAGGCTCTGAGCTGTCAGCACAGAGTCTGACGCCGGGCTCAAATCACAGACTGCAAGATCATGACCTGAGCTGAAGTCAGACGCTCAACTGACTGAGCTACCCAGGCGCTCCCGTTTTTGTATGTTCTAATATGGATATAGTATTCGTATGAGTTTCAAAAGGTTTGCAAGTGAAAAACTATAGCAGCAGTAAAACAATACTCAGGTGATTCCATGTTCTCAAAATATTTTCTGAACTGGATATCCGTAAAGAAATCCTGCAAAGGCAATATTTTTACATCATGATTTCTATGTGCCTTGGAATATCCACCTAAAACAATTGGACAATGTTTATTTACTTATCATTCTCATGAGAGCATGATAATAACAAATACAATTCTGAAATTCAGGGTGGAGTCCTCTTGGATAATCTGACCCATGATGATTAAATCTTGAAATATACAACATGATGTAATTTGGACATCCCCTACGCCTTCTCAAAAGTGTCATTCTAGTTAGACATTTTTGCTTTCCTAGAGACTTCACAGCATCTTCTATTTTTTTATGCAGGAAACTGTAAAAATCTGAATGCAAAGTTTCTGTTTAAATTATTCTATTTTAGGTTTTTATTTTTTATAGTTTTTCTTTAGGAAAACTTTTGCCTGTGGAAAAACATCTCAGCTCATCATAAAAAGGGTATACGCAGGCAAAAAGCAACATAACTTTTCTACATTTTCTACTGATGTTTTATACATCAGTGAGGTTGTGCGTGACATGTCCAAATTGAAAAGAAAAAAACTGAACCAGCATCTCTGCGATGTCCATCTGGAGGTTTCCTGAGTAAGGAGTATTAGCCAAACTCTAGAAGAAACCCCTAGCCCTTGCCAATACAGCGCTGGAGCTGGAGCCGACAAAAAATGTGAAACAAAGCAGAACTTTACAGTTTTAACTACACTGCAGCAGTGACCCAGTGAGAACAAGTCACTGGGAGATAGTCAGCTTCTGAAGTTTGTTTATTTATTTATTCATTTATTTATTTATTTAGAAAGGTGGGGGGAAGAGAGAGAGAGAGAAACAGAGAGAGAATGCCAGCAGGGGGAGGAGTAGAGGAGGGGCGGAGAACATCCCAAGCAGGCTCCTCACTGTCAGCACAGAGCCCGATGCAAAGCTTGATCTCATGAACCATGAGATCATGATCTGAGTGGAAGTCAAGAGTTGGACGCTTCGCTGACTGAGCCACCTAGGCTCCCTGAGAATGAACTTCTAAAAGTAAACTTTGAAAAGAAAAAAAGCCCAGTGATGCAAATACTTTATGAGGCAATAAACAGTTAAGTGTCATGAGATATTTGAATATTTTTTTTAATGTTTATTGATTTTTGGGAGACAGAGAGACAGAGTGGGGGAGGGACAGAGAGAGAGGGAGACACAGAATCTGAAGCAGGCTCCAGGCTCTGAGCCTGTCAGCACAGAGCCCGACGTGGGGTTCGAACCCACGAAGCACGGAGTCATGACCTGGGCCAAAGTCAGACCCTCTACCAACTGAGCCAGGTGCCCCTAGTGTCATGAGATATTTGATAGTTATATTATAATGGTTTTGATTCAGAGATTTCAGAATATCTGAAACAGACATATCACAATTATTCAAATTATGAGTATCTATAGGGGCTCTTTTAAATGTCACATAGCCCTTTCATTTTTATCTGTGAAATTGTGTAGAAACTCTATTGAGCTGATTGTATAAAAAGGTCCTACAAAGTTCAAGATAAATTTTCTCCCCTAGGTCTCATCTTATAATAATAATAAGCAATGATTACTATTTTTGGTCATTGTGTATGATAAAAACCACTTATTTCCTTTCATGGGTTGATAGATGTAAACCAACTTCCTTCTGGGCCACATTGAGGAAGCAGATGTTTGTATTTATTTGGTACCTTAAAGAGATTGGGATCTACCTGAAATTTAACATGGATACCTCAGCATGAGATGCCCCACAATAGGCATTTGATTCCCAGGAAGCAATTTATGGCGGTTGGAAAGGGCTATATTCCAGGATGCAAAGTTGTACATGTGATATATAGCTTGCCTTACATACAGATTGTGTGTGTAACTGTGCTGTTGTAATGTTGCTACTGACCACAGTCCCCATATGAGGAAGGATGCAAGTGATGATTCCTAACCCCAAACCTAACTGTCTTAACCCTATTGTCCTACTTACCAAGAAATCTCAAGAAAGCATAGCTCCAGTGTTGTTCGCTCATTGGCTCCTTGATTAATCAAGAACCAATGTCTTTCTATTTTTTTCCCCTCAGTTATCTCTCCTTTATCCTCCACTAGCTTCCCTGAAGGTTACAAAGTTGTTGCTGCAGGTCTAGACATCAGATGCAGGTACCACGATGTTGGATAGTAGAAGGATCTTTGATTTCTTTGATTCCAGTGTCTCTTTAGTGAGAGGCAGTTAAATTTTCCTGAGGCCTCCAGTAGTCTATGACCATAGACTGGAACTAAGTGATATGCACATGCCTTCACCAGCTGCTAGCCAAGGAAACAGGATCATCCCAACAGGATTCCTAATCATGGCTTACCCTGAGTCTTATGAGGAGAATGGACACTTAAATTGGAGCCACTTGGTAAAGAAGAAGGTGGAATGACTCTTAGCTGGGCAAAACTAGGTGACTCTCTGGGGAGAATAAAGAGCGTGATAGAGGAGAATGAGAGAAAAAAATAGTTTAAGGAAATAAAAGCTCAGAGATGATTCTTCATAGGAACAGATCGGTTTACAGCTATTGGAAGCAGGTGGCAACAGGGTAGAAGGATTATAATTTTAGCCACCTTAAGTGGTCCTCTATGCACACTAAGTCAGCAATGTGGGTAAAACAGAACGGGGAATTGGAAGCTTCTGGTATTGGTTACTGAATTAATGTCATTTTTTTTGGTTGATTAAGCCAATTAAGGTGATTTTACAATAAAACTTTGCAGGAAGAGGCTGCAGTTAAGTGACTTGCTCAGACTCACATGATAAATTTGACTATTCCCTCCACTTATGCAACCTGGAAACAGATGTGGAAATAGTCTAGGGTGAATGCCCAATTCCCATTCGTTCATTCATTCATTCATTCATCCATCCATTCATTCCCTCACTCATTCATTTCTTTCAAATATTTATTGAGCACCTATGTGCCAAGTACGTTTTAGGTTCTGGAATTAATATTGAAATAAGTATAGAATGTCTGTCATGGAGCTTACATTCTTGAGGGGAGAGAAAAATAATAAATAGATAAAGAACAGATGGTGATAAGCTCTATGGAGAAAAATAAAGCACTACAGACAAGGGTGAGGCAAGTTTGGTATTTTATATGGTGTATTGAGAAAAAACCTTATTAAAAGGGTTTTTGATCTGAGAACTCAAGGAAGGAGTGGCCTTGTGGTTATCTAGGGGAGGAATGTTCCAGACAGAAGGAAAGAAATTACAAAGGTCCTGAAGTAGGAGCTGGCTCGAAGGCCAAAAAGATCAGAGTGGCTGGAGCAGCGAAAGAAGATGGGAAGTAATGGGGGATGAATTTAGAGAAGTAAAAAATACTGCAGGCTGTTGGTTTTCACAGCATGAACCCCAGACCGACAGCCTCAGCATCTCCTGGAAACTTGTTACAAATGCTAATTATTGGGCCCTACCCAGGGTTCCTAAATCTGAAGCTCTGGGGAGGTGGGATCTAGCAATTGGCACTTTAACAAGACCCCAGGTGATTCTTTTTTTTTTTTTTTAATGGGTTTTAAAAAGTATTTATTATTTATTTATATTTTTTTAGAGAGAGAGAGAGAGAAAGCATGAATAGGGGAGAGGGGCAGGGGAAGAGGATATCAAGCAGGCTCCACACTCAGCTTGCCAGGGTCAGTGGGCAGGGGTGGGGGTGCGACAGATGGAAAGGGGCAGGGAGCTCCATGTGGGGCTCAACCCCACAATCCTGGGATCATGACCTGAGCCGAAATCAAGAGCTGGATGCTCCACTGACTGAGCCACCCAGACACCCAAGACTCCAGGTGATTCTGATTCTGTTGCAGGTAAACTTTTACAAGTAGTGTTACAGGTTAGTGTAAGAACTTTGGATGTTAATATTTAAACAAAATAGCACCTTTTACACAGAAACAGGATCTGATCCCACCTTTAAACATTTACTTTGCTCCCCTTACATTGGTCTGAGCCTGATCAAATGCTGTCTTCATTCAAAATTTTGACATTTTGTTCATCATGAAGTTTTTTGCATTTATTTTCATTGAAAAATATTACATTGAAACATTATTTATGTCAGTTACTGAGTTTTTGGCACCTCCTCAAAATTTGCACCCCAATGAATATCTCTCCCAACTTGTTCCATGGTCTGGATAAAATAAAGACAGAGGATTGGAACAGTCAGTGGTGACTCCAACAATAGATGTCTCAGTGATGCTGGTTGGATAAAATTAAACTGGGCAGGTTCAAGAGGGAACGGGCAGGGAGGAACTGACAGACAGTGAGTTTAGACCATTCTTTCAAGGAGTTTTGCTATCAAAGAGGAGCAGAGAAACAGTTATTAGCCACAGGGCACGTGGGGTCAAATGTGGGTTTTATTTTATATGGAGAATGTTGCAGCACAGCTGATGCAGAGAGAATGTTGAGAAATTGGGGAGTTGGTAATACAGAAGATGGAACGTGTGTCATAGAGGAGAACAGAAGCTGGACACCTGTGAATGCAAATGTGTTAATGAGAGGGTCCAAGGCTTGGAGTGAGGGCAGGGATGTAGTTTTGGTTTTCCTAGAAGCAACTCAAACCGCCTGTTAAGAAGACAAATGCAATACATTCCTGTAACTAACCCTTGTAACTATTGTATATGTAACGTGTGTAACGGAATGGGCAAACATTCTTAACGAGTGCTTCATCACGCATACAGCAGTGTGATCGACATGGATCATTCTTGTAATGTCCTTTGACAAAGGGCCAGGTTGTATCATGAAGAGAAGTTGCCCGAGTACGTAACCTTTTGATGTTTAATAAGATGTAGGTCTAGAACTTAGACTTTCAGAGGAGCAGACAGATGAGCATTCTTACATTTACTTTCTGTCCATTGGGTTTTTGGTTGGAACTGGATGTCAAACATTTCAAGGTGATTCTTTCAAGTGTGGTGTACATCAGTTATGCCCACTGTGGAATAAGAACAGAGGGCATCTTTTTGGGAACCAAGTGGTGATATCAACACATTTATTAAGAAAGTTAGGGAGCCTGCTTTTGTGTTCTGGCCCTGACATGAGGCCTCTGAATCTTCACCTGGGGGGTCATGGACAGAACAAGGGCTTTCCCCAGAAAGCGATTGAAACAATGTTTGGTTAAGACTAGGGAGCATGGCAGAGAAAATTTTAATTTTAATTTTTTCTTAACAGAGGGTGTTACCACACATCCATACCCATATAAAAACGATAGGTTGCTACAGTATGCATTTACTAGCCCGGCACCCTGATGGGACTCCCAGGGGGTGTGGAATACACTCCTTAGATGACAGCATGAATTGGACTCTTGTATGGAATTATTCGTCATTGATGTTTTATTTTATTTTTTATTTTTTAAAATGTTTTTGTTTATCTTGAGAGAGAGGGAGTAGGCATGATCAGGGGACAGGCAGAGAGAGAGGAAGACACAGAATCTAAAGCAGGCTCCAGGCTCTGAGCTGTCAGCACAGAGCCTGATGTGGGGCTCAAACTCATGAACCGTGAGATCATGACCTGAGCCAAAGTCGTACACTTAACTGACTGAGCCACATAGGTACCCCTCTTATTGATATTTTAAAGGTTGGAGATATCAGCCTGGAATTGTAATTTTCATTTAAATTTTGTTGTTGTTGTTTTTTAGTGTTTTTTTTTTTTCCTCCCGAAACTAAGATGGTTCCTAGGATCATTTGGCACTTTAAAAAAAAAAAAACAGTCAAATAAGCAAATACCACAATTAAAATATAGCCAAGCTAAATATTGTGTGTCGTACAAACTCACCAATGGTGCACTGACTAAATTTTGCAAATTTTGGCTTGTGAGGTTAGTGACAAGTACATCCAGGCATAGCATGTGTCTCAAATGTTCTTTTTTCTCCCTTTTTTCTGTCACCAGTGAAGAAACTCTGTAATGGGGGTGGGCTGAGGAAGTGCAGCCAGAGTATCTGAGTATCAGCCTGCCCAGAAGAGCTGGGACATATCAAAGAGGGTGGAAGGAAGGAGCAAAGTCTTCGGGCTATGCTGGATGACAAGGGAGTGACAGCGTGCTGAGGGACCCAGAGAAGAGTCATAGGGTTAAACTCATGCAGACACCAAAGTTTCACTGGGGGAGGATCACCAACTGCTATCCTGGGGTTAAAGTGCCAGGATTTTTATGAAACCGCTAAGAAATCCTATATTTAAGGCGGGAACTATTCAAGTCTCTGGTCTCTTGGAGATGACTCATCTCAAAGTCATTTTATACTTTTGAAATTTGTCAATGATATAATGGGAGCAAAGTTTTTCCTGTAAAGAAGACATAGGCTGTTTGTTCCCTGCAAAGGAAGTGAAAAATGAGGAAACCATCTGGCATTCACTCAAAATATCTAGATAATTGAGACCAAAGTATCTTTTAGCTTAATTTTATATCAATGAACATCCTTCATGCCCCCTTCCACATTCGCTGTATAGAAGGTATCTTAAGGAAAGAGCCTGGACTTTTCTAAGTAGAGTTTTGAGATACAATGGTTATTAATACTATTGGATTGTGCTCTCCATTATCCTTAGCAATTCTGCTATTCTTGAATTTAATATATGTGTGTGTATGTATGTATATATATGTTAATTAAACAGATGTTTTTAAGAATTTTTATAGATTGAAAAACTCCTACCTTTATTGAGAATTTCATAGCATTGATCAGATATTTCTCACAGGGGATGTTATCTTGCTGTTATCTCTCAAAATTGCATTTCAAAGCTGGTTGATAGACTAAGTGAGAGGAAGTTAATGTCCTTTCTGTACAACACAGGTGTAGGATGCATTTCTGCTTAGAAACATTATTATTTATTGCCAAGGTCATTTAATAAACTTAGTTTTGCATTTCGAATTCGGAATTGTATGTTTTGTACCATATATTCAAGTTCTGTTATAAAAACTCACATTTCTGGGGAAGACAGAACCATATTTAAAAGACATTTAATAGTTGTTTCCTCACTCTCTACCTAAGTGTATAAAGTATTGTTTTATTATTCTTAAGTGTGATTATGTGATAATATCTTGCCATATCAAGGATGAACACCACTTTTCATTCCTTATTTTAATCTGGGTATAGATCATTTTCTGTTTTCCTGGGAATAAATGTACAAGACTTGGGAAACATTGTAACTCCCTAAAGAAAAAGAAAATCTTTATCACCTAGGAAACCTAGTATTAACACCCAAACTTGCAGCTACTATGTCAAACTGGTGTTAGTATATTCAGCTGGATTAATTAAGTCTCCCAACTGGTCAGTATTTGAAAGTTGCTGTCAATTTTCGTTTGCATCAGAAATTTTCCTAAATTTCATCACCCTAAATGATATACAAAGATTGTATTATATGTCATGTCCTTTAAAGTTGAGAAATTGAATGGTCCAATTAGGTCCTAGACTTAAAGGGAGCACATTGACGCAGGGTCCTAAAAATATAGAATTTTGTGGTTTTACTGAGAAATAATATATAACAGGAAGTTATATGACAGAAACTTGGTTTTGTCCTTAGTATTCTGTATTTTAAAAATATATTCCTACACTTCAGGTTTTTTCTTCTTCCTCTCCCCTCCTTCCTCCTCTTCCTCTTCCCTTTCCTCCTCCATATCCTTTAACTTAGGGTTCGACTCCATTTTCAACAAAAATTGCAAACGTCCATTGGGGACCACTGTGGTTAACTAGCCAAACAGGAGATGAGCAGCAGCTTTTCTTAGCTGAAGAATCAACATGATTCCTAATTCACATTTACCCCCCTTTCCCTAGGCCATTCCTTAACTAACCATCAATTGAAGATAACTCTGGTTGATCATTTTGGATGGAATTTGCCTATTTTTTCCCCTGTATTAAAAAAAAAAACCTTCTAATTTAGAAGGAGCTGGCTTACCTTCTTACCCTAAGGAACTACAAATCTGGAAAACATATATGAGATAATGTTTTTTAAGACATGATATTAGACAATGAAGAACAGTGATTCCTGACAGGTTGGAAAACTAAATGGGGAGCCCTATGATTACCCCAGTTTACTGTCTGTAGAGAGTTTCAAGGCTACAACACAGGGAGGAGGGAACCCAAGTAGACTGTGGTAGTCTATCTGAATTCTATACCCAGTGAAAGTATTTATTTTTAAATAAAAGTTAAAAAAAACCTGTCTGGGGGTGCCTGGCTGGCTCAGTTGGTGGAGCATGCAACTTTTGATCTCAGGGTCGTGAGTGGGTCAAGCCCCATGTTGGGTGTAGAGTTTACTTAAAAATAAAATAAAATAATATAGATTTAAAAAGTAAAAAAATAAAAAAAAACTTGTGCATTTTATTGAGATATATTTGACATATAACGTGTTAGTTTAAGGTGTACAATGTGTCGATTTGATATACTTACATATTATAAAATGATTACAACCACAGCATTAACAACTCCACCATGAGAATATTTTCTAAAAACAACGGTGAAATAAGGACTTTTTCAGACACACAAAAGCTGTAAGAATTTATCACTAGCAGAAGAGTACTAAAGGAACTGTTTGTGGAAGTCCTTTAGGCAGGAGAAAAGCGATACCAGATGGAAATCTGAACCTATAGGAAGGAAAGAAGACACTGGATTAGTAACTATGTGAATAATGTAAGATATTTAAATCTCTTGGAAAGATGATTGTTTAAAGAAAAAATAATAATGTATTTTGGGGTTTACAGTAGAAGTAGAAGTAAAATGTATGAGAAAAATAGAACAAAGGTCAGGAAGAGAGAAATGAGACATTATTGTAAGATCCTTATGTACTGTACCTAGAGTGGTATAATGTCATTTGAAGGTAGACTACGATAAGATATAGTATAAATCCTAAAGCAACCATGAAAATAACATGGCAAAGAAATTTATCTACTAAACCAACAAAAGAAATAAGACAACATCATGAAAAAAGCTCAATGCATTTCAAGGAAATCAGGAAAGGGGGAACCAAGAACAGGTGAGACATGTAAATATGACGTGGTAGACAAAACCAAATTTTATTACTAATCACATTGAATATAAATGGTCTCAATATCCCCATTGAAAAGAAGAGATTGTCAGATTGAATAAAAAAGCCAGACTCAAATATACACTGTTTACAAGAGATATGTTTTAAGTATAAGGACAAAAATAGAATAGGTTACAAGTAGAAGGAGGGGGAAAGATACACTGTGCTAATCAAACAAAAGCTAGAGTGGCTATGTTAATATCAGACAAGAGAGACAAATGACATTTAAGACAGGTTTTACAAATTATTCATTGCTTTATCTAAGTCTGAAATACAAATATTACAAAACTTTGTTCTGATCTCATTCAGTAATGTGATTCTTCAACCACAGTTTTTAAAAATTGTATATGCATGCTCCTCCATGCATATCTTTCTTTTAAAATGTTTTTTCAAGGCTGGAGAGAGAGAGAGAAAGCAAGTTGGTATTGAAACATTGAAACAAGCACACAAATACAGAATGGATTCTTAGCTCTACAGCTGATTTTGGGTCAGAAGAAGGGACAGAGGACGCTTTCTTTCTTTTCTCATGAGGACCCTTCCTATTTTTTTTTTTTCCTGTTTGCAATTGTTTTACCAATGCCTTAAGGTTTCCCCCAAACATGCTCAGGCACTCCCATTTGTCCCACTTGACAGTAAGTTCACCTTTTCGGTTGCTTAGGCTAAGAGCCTTGGAATCATCCTTGAAACTTCTCTTAGCGGTTAGCCTATTTACTTTACCTTCAAAATACACCTGGAATCTGATACCTTATCATCTTCCTTGCTATTACCTGGTGGGAGCCACTATCTTCTCTTCCCTGAGTCACTGTGATGGCCTTTTATATGGATTCCCTTCTCAGTGATATGCTTTATCCATTTAAAGTCAAATCATGTCCTCTTTCCTTCAACAACCACCACACTCCACCTTCACTAGCATTCCCTCTTCTCTCAGTGTAAAATGTGAAATCCTTACAATGGCCCTTAAGGTCCAGAATGATCTGGCCCTAGTACTTCTCTGCCCCCCCTCTTCTGCTCTTTCCCTTCCCTCACTGACTCTGCTCCAAACCACCCCCTTCCTCTGTTTTCCTCCATCACGGTGCACATTCCCTCTTTAAGGCTTGTATTGACTGTTTGCTCTCCCTGGGACACTTTCCCCTCAGATATCCTTACGGAGAACTCCTTCACCTCTTTCAGATCCTTGTTCAAATGTTAGCCTCTCTAGGAGCTCTGCCCTGACTGCCTTATTGAGGTCATAAGCATCCTGGCTTCAAGGTCCCTTTCCACTCCCTAACTGCCTACTCTGCTCTAATTGTATTTCTTACATTTTGATCTACTATATAATCTGCTTATTTATTATGTTTATTCTTATTGTTGGTCTGTCTACATGAGCATAGAATCTCCATGAGGACTGGGATTTTTGTCTGCTTTTTTCACTGGTGTATCCCAGTGGCCTTAGAACAATGCCTAGTACGAAGTAAGAGTTTAATATTTATTAATGATTGAATGGCCATTTGCAGAAAAGGGTGAAGAATCTTGTCAGAAAATAACAGTGTATTTCATCTTTTCCACCAAAATGTCTACTACAGAGCCACATGTCTCTCAATTTATATTATTGGTTGGCAAACATTTAAAGCTGACACTTTTGACAGATGAGAGGATGACTAAAGATTTTGGCCACCTCTGCAATTTTTAAATTTTTGTTACATTTATGTGTTATAAAGAACTGATTGTTCCTATTTGGATGTAATTCTTATATAACTCAGTGAAATGATTAACACGTTATTAGTTGTCAGACCTGAAGGGGTAGAATTTTACCTGTTTAGTTATTGTCAATTGTCAATCATGGAGGAAGGAAATGTACCTCTCAGAATGGAAAATTTCCCTGGTCTCGTGGGTTCCTGAGAATCACTCTTAGGCTTTAGCAGAAGGTTTCAATGTTTCTATAGGATCTGTATGGTAAGTCTAGACATAGTACCCTTTACATGGAGAAAGATTTGAAGCGAGAATATAGGGAGACAAAGCTTTGATGTACCTGACTATGGGGCTACTGGACACACACACACACACACACATTCTCTCTCTCTCTCTCTCTCTCTCCGCTCCCCAGCCCCACTGTACTCCCTACTCAGAACAGCTGTAGAGCAGTCCCAGTGCAGTTGAAGATCAAGTCAACCAAGGTAGGAGGTGACCACCTCCTTTCAAGGTAAATCCTTTCAGGGTTTGACTTTGTTTAAATGTCTGGTTGACATTTGCAGTTTGCATTTGCTTTGCATTTGGCTAGTAGTCTGTACAAGGTGCTATGTTTAAAGTAGCCAAAAATTATATCTGCAATACCTTGCTATTCTCTGAAATTGCAGCCCCCTGTTTGACTTGGTTGTTATATCATCCGTTGAGCTAATTGAGGACACATATCTTATTTCTTTCGTCGTCTTCCACTGCACTGGTATTACTTGCAAATGACCTAGGCTGTGACAGTGGCAGCCATAACATCAGGAATGACTCGCTCAACTTCTATTTATTGATCATCTGCTACATGGCAGGAAATACATTAGATATTTTACAGCCTTGTAAATGTATATTGTTATTATGCTGTCTTTCATTTTCTGTGGTTTTCTTAGGCTTCATGACAATTTCTGGAGGAGACGTATTTACTTTTTATCTGCCATATTAGGCAGTGTCATTAGAGAGAGCAGGCAGGGGCAGGAATAGGGTGATGGGGTTAGGAGTGTGGAATGTGTAGCTAATCCACAAGCAGACAGATTAAATCTGTGGCCTAAGAAACAATGAGAGCAATAAACCATGAGTTCTGCTGTTGGAAATTCATGGGGGAACCCTTTGTCCAGGATAACAAAAAGATGAGAGATGGAGGGATGGATACCAAGCCTTCCTAACTAACTTTTGATAATCGGCAATGAATCAGTACTTCAAAAACTGTGAAAATATTTTGAATCCTTTAATAGTTTGTCTGCTTGCATATCCCTTCCCTTACTAAGAGTCAAAACAAAATTTGCCAGTTTTCTGTTGAAGTTTAAATTTTATCCTACCAAATTGTGTGTATGTATATATATGTAACACACATACACTTAGGAGCAGGATTGTCAGGTTTAGAGTTTGTGAATGTTTCGCTTTACAAGGTTATGCCACATTATTTTCTAATAAACGGTGCTCATTAAATTATTTGTTTTTAAGCGACAGAATTACCCATGATTTATCCTTAGCTCCTGCCTGATCACTGTATTCCTGGTTCTTGGCTGCTTATAGGACTCATTTTGATGCATTAATTTTAACACCAACTAACCTCTCTTTATTGCTGTCTCTAATTATGAGGAAGATCATCTTTAATTTATTCCAATGAAAAGATTTCAGGTCCTGTGTTGTGTAACTCAGAAGACGAAGGAATATCATAATTCCTAGCTCCTCCTAGGAGGTGAATGTATTGTGAAGCTAATGATGGTTAATCTTCAAGACCCCTTATTTGCCTGGGTTCCTACTAGCATCATGGGAGAATATTCATTTTTGGATGCATTAAAAAATTTTTTTTTTTAATTTTAGAGAGAGAAGGAAAGAGAGAGCATATGGAGGGGAGAGGCAGAAGGAGAGAGGGGGGGAGAGAGAGAGAGAGAGAGAGAGAGAGAGAGAGAGAATCCCAAGCAGGTTCCACGTTCAGCACAGAGCCTGACACGGGGCTCAATCTGATGACTCTGGGATCATGACCTGAGTCAAAATCAAGAGTCAAATGCTTAACTGACTGAGCCACTCAGGGGCCCCATGTATACATTTTTTATTCATAATTTAAAATTATGTTTCTTTAAAAGGATTCCAACTTGTATAAGCTTAAGGTCCCATGAAACCTGACTTTGTCCCTAGTTTCTTTTATGTTATAATCTTTTTACTTTAGGGTTTATTTTACATTTTATAACCTTTGTCTTCCCAATATTCTGCAATAACTTTCAAGAGACTTTTTAAAAGGTTCAAAACATTTTCCCCTGAATATTAAAAAAAAATCACCTCAAACAGTAGACTAGTCATTTAACTCAACAATGGGCTCTTCCCAAGGGACATCATCCCAGTTTTAGTGAAGTTGCTTGGAAATGAGTTAGAATCCTAACAGTTTCAACACAATGAATTAATTTAATCCACATAAGTCATTCTTGGAACCACTCAGTTTAGTTTGGCTATGATGTGGCTCCATGTGCCAAATCAGATTTAAGAGTCAATGTATGGTATTAGTGTTTCATAGACTGGTCCCAGGGTTTCCCTGTAATCTCTGCCTGATTTCTCTGAATTAAATAATAGACAATATAAGGTGTAATAAATCAATTAACTATTCATGAGAAAGTTGTGTGCCTGTGAGTAGCTGGCAATCTACTGGTGGTTATTAGTATGTTTGATTACTAATTTAAAGATATCTTTATTGGCTTCTGATCATTGACAGCAAGGCATATGACTACAAAAAAAGCGCTCATTAAGAAAATAGCAAAGCTGAATTGGAATATCGTCGTTGTGTTTCTAGGCAGATTATTTCTTGTAAGTGTAACTCTGTGGCAGAGTCCCTTGATTTTTGTTCCAGATCCATGGGATAATCGGAAAAATCTTTGGTTTCTAACTAATGCCAGAACCTTCTCCAGGGCTTTTATATTATGGCACTCTTCCCACACTGGTAATCAAAATCCTCTTTCTTGTTTTGCACCAAGGGCACCAAAGCCTTCCAACCATTCAACCATTTTTCTTACTGGCCCCCTGAAGGTGGAGTGAATCAGGTCAGACCTTTACTGAGTGCTTTGCCCTTTCTGTCCCAACCTAACCAAATGCTATGCTTAACCTTCAAAGCTTCTTATGTGCCTGGGCCCTATGTAGCTTCATTAAAAAATACTTACTTTTGCATATCATTTTTGTTCATAGTATTTTATTCTTTTTCATAAAAGGGCCCCCCAAGTGCACGCATTTCTTTGTAAGGAATTAGGTAATCTCAGGAAAGATTTTAGTGTAAGACAATGTTTCTTGAATTTAAAAACTCTTAGGTTCCTTAGAATATACCCACAGACCTCCATTCAAAAAACTGGCATAGAAAACTTGACATTCCAGTCAACTTGAATATCCTCAAACTCATCAGGGGGAGGCCCTTTCCCATTTAAGCCTCTGCCATGAGCATCTCCTGTGGACTCTCCCTCCATCCAGACCTTTCGTGCTCTGTTCTCTGAGTCCTTCCTGTCCTCTCAGACTCCCTTCAAGTATATCTGTTGGTTACCCTACTCCTTCCCAGAGCAGGATTTGCCTTTGTATTTCTTTCTTTCTCTTTTTAAAATTTTATTTTAAGGAGAAAGATTGCATGTAAGCAGGTGAGAGGGACAGAAGGAGAGAGAGAATCTCAAGGAGGCTCCACGCTCAGCACAGAGCCCAATGGGGGGCTCGATCCCACAGCCCTGGGATCATGACGTGAGCTGAAATCAAGAGTCGACGCTCAATCGCTCAATCAACTGAGCCACCCAGCGCTCCACCTTTGTATTTCTTAAAAACCCCAGAAGGACCTCAGTCTCTGATAGGGTGTGCACTGATCTCTCCCCCCAACCCCCTGAAAGTAGCACTAATCCATTCCTGACCATCTCAGATTAGACCCCGGGATACTCAGCCAGAGGTAGGATGTTTTTAGCCACAGAATAGCAGCCCCAGTTAATTTGCACAGAATATCTTATTCTGATGTCTCTCTTAGGTAACACTTTCCTTCTGGTGAATGTAAGACTTCTCAAGCAATAATAACTTGCATTTATACAGCCTTATGAACATGAACTCACATAAATCACATTCATTAGTGCCTCTTCCCTTCAGAGATCCCTTTCCCAGGTGACTAGCACGTCGCCAGCCTGCCTCCCAGCCTCTGCTTCGCCTCTATTATTGGTATAATCGTACTTGGCTCTCCCGGGGGAAGCCCACCTGCCTGGTCCTTTTCCTCACTCTTCCGTGACTCTCTCACCAATTTAGCTGAGGTCCATGACTCCCCCCACCTATTCTGCCAAGCTTCTACTGGGTTTTGTCCAGAGGACTGAGGACCTCTGTCTCCTGTGAGCACCAATCTCTCATCTCTCTTCTCCAGCTCAAAAGTCTTGTGTTTTATTTTTTTTTCCTTTTTACTCCCCCATCTTTCCCATAATATTGGCGATCTCATCAAATGAATCAATACAGCTCTACTATGCTAATACAACCAGCAAAGTGCTTAAAAGCGTAAACTGGGGTTGGCTCCGGCTTGACTGCCAGTTTTCTTAAAAAGTTTCAAACGTCCTCCTGTCTTTACATATTTCAACCAGGGGGACTATTAAAAAAAGTTCTCTGGGCTTCAGTTTTCTCATTTCTAAAATGGATTTAATAATAGCACTTACCTCAAGGAGAGGTTGCGAGGATTCATTGAGAAGATAAATGTGAAGTATTTATCAAAGTGGTTAACATACAGTCCACAGACAAAAAGTGTTTAGTTTTCATCGCAGACTCATCTGATAGGCTTGCGATTTGGTCTTTCTGTGCCAAGGAGAGTGCAATGTTTCCATTTTGTGCAACATACCCAGAAATGTTTAAAATTTGAAATGTTAACATTTTATGCCACATGTTTGATTTATTTTTAATTAGGGCTCTTAGTGTGACTATCCCTTCTTTAAGTGTTTGAAAATAGAACATTGTTTTCCCCAGCACTGCGTGGGTAGTATTTTTTACATAGGCTGAGCTTTTTAATCGAAAAATATTCATCCATTTTATCCACCTCATTTAAAAAATTCTAGGACAGGAAACATACTTTGTTATTACCATTCCCATTTCAAAGATGGGGCAACAAAGGCATTGAGAAAAAAGGTAATATGCCTGAGGTCACAGAATGACTACGTGGGGAAGCTAAGGCATAAGCCTAGTCTCTTAGTTTGGTCTTCGTGTAATTTTGTATCAATATTTTAAAAAATGCACCAAAAAACCTAATCAGAATCTTCTGAATAGCAATCATGTGCTGAAAGATGGTGTATTCTTTTTGCATAAAAGATTTTCTGCATTACAGCAGGGGGCCCTACCCTGATGTGTCAGGAGGAAGAAGAAAATTCATTTCTTATACCAGCCTGTCAGCTGCCCTTTATGATTGAACCATATACCATTAGACAATCACAAACAGTGACAAGAGCTTTTGCTCTGTAGCGATTCTCATGTTTGAATTGGTTTGCTGAAATGCTGCTCTATGCTGTATTACTGGAAAACACTACAAAGAACAGATGTGCAGTACCATGCAATATTTATCATTTAGATGTTTAATCTGGGTGTTTTAAATACTACTCCGATTTTGTTACAGTGTATTTGCTACTTGAAGGGTTTTTTTTTTAAGAGCTATGTTAAAAGCACAATAAATGATATATTTTTATGGATTAAGTAAATCCTCCGTTGTGGACGTAATCATATCCTGAAAGTGACTGAAAAATAAAAATATTCCCAATTTTCATAGATACATAATTTTGATGGTGTATTTGTAGCAATTTTACCAGAGTAAATTCACATCCTCTGTAGCTGGTGTAATTCTTACACCTACCTTAGGGGAGACTTCTGTAGAAACACAGAAGATCTGTGCTCTGGTATTAACTCCCAGTAGGTTACAAAAAGTAATCAGAACCAAATGGAAGATATACTGTCCATCATATATTTTCAGGCTTGAAGTAGTATTTTTTTTCCTGCATACTAAAGCAAGTAGGGACCTTTTACATTATCTCTGGTCCCTTTATAACTCCTTGAGTAAGTGTATTGCAAATAAGCACATTTATCATTGAAGACTGTTAGTAAAGAATATGGTATTTATTCAGACGATTCAGAGACACAGCGTTTGAAGAGTTTTTAAATTGCTTATTTGGTTTAGAGCCACATTCGCTTCTTGACTAAGGTATTGTTAAGTGATGGAAGTTCGAAAGCTTATCATTTCACTGATCTCTGTCGTAACCAATGAAAATGTTAATTTTAAAGAATTAAAATGTAGGAATAGGCTATATGAATTTTAATAATGTTTCATGCTTAAATTATTAGAAAATTTAATAGAACATATACTCCTAAGGTTAATTTTAAAGACACTGCATTTCTTGAGTCAACATGAACGCTATGAAGAGATTTCAGGATGAAAAATTAGTGCCGAACAAAGCCCACTGTGGAGAATCACTAAGCACCAGCTATGATAATAGCCTATTACGAGGCACCTGGTTATACCATGGATTTGATCACGGAGGTCAAATCATGTTCTCTGTGTACACAGTGATGCGTGGTACATCCCTTTTCTTATGACTTGGAAAACATACAAAGAAAGGGTTCTGTGTGTCCTCTGGCTCCTGCATTATAACAAGACTCCATGTAGTAAGGCCATTAAGACATTTATGAATGCATCCATGGTGAGTTACAAAATGCCTGTGGATGGACAATTCATGCTTATGTATTTATTTATTTAGGATTTTATCCTTACTGCCATGAGGATATGGAGTGGCTTCCATACTGAAAGCAACGAAGTAAATATATCAAAACAAATATTAGCCTTTTAGACAAACATTTTCTCATTAGTCTTCTCTCTGTGAAGAGAATGAGGTTAAAAATGGTTTGAAGTTTCTTAAGTCATTATGTTCTGTGGCTTTTCTAAAATTAGAGTGTCATGTTTTCAGTAACTGTGTTTGTATTTACATAATTTTATTAATTTTTATTACAGTTCAAAGCATACAACCATTTTACCAATTGCCTTTTTGTAATTAGAATGTTATATCTTCACTTTGTTTTGGCTCTCAGTGAATATAGTAGCATCACATTTCATTAGCAAATACAGAACAGTATTTCCTGATGTAATTAGACAAGTGTATTTGGTGTTTAACATGATTTTCATCTTCATTAGAGAGAGATATGAAACTTACGTGTCTCTTTTATCACTTAGAAAATTCTTCTGCCTTGAAAGAAAATCTCTGCATTTTTTTTTGTTACTATTCCTGTTTGATTTTGTGAGGCAACATGTCACCTGAATCCGTGGACGTAGCAAATTATCTGAGTTTGTCTGGTGGAAGAATACAAGGGTGTGTGTAGGTGGAAGATATAAAGGACCATACTTGGAAAAGATAACATAAAAATGATTGTTTTGATCAATCTGAGGAAGTTTTTGACATTAGAGTTGCACATTTGAGACTTTTCTCTTGAATTAAGGACAATTTTTTAACACTGGCTACTTGATTACCTAAGGCCCACTTTGTGGAGATCAATGGTGGGTTAAATAGAAGAGCATTATGCATTAGTAGACAAACTATTATTCAAGAAGATGGAGAAGCAGATCCTGTAACAGCCATTTGTCACTATATTTCCTTCCTCTACTAAAACCAGAAGGTATTCACTCTATCTTACAGAACTTGAGAATCAGCAGTGGAAATAGGGTTTTGGAGAGTTTTAAGCTTGCTTTTCTTTTTCTTTCTTTCTTTCTTTCTTTCTTTCTTTCTTTCTTTTGACAAATAAGTCACCTAATCACATTGATTATCCCACTCCTTTTATTGGCAAAATATGGACAATTTGTATATTTCTATTTATATCACCACTATGTGGTCAGTTTTAATTTGGCTTTTATTTCTATACATTTTTGCCAAGTACAAAAGTTTGTCCTCGAAGTGGTATTGACTTATAAATTTTATAGGATTAGGCACTAATTATGATAATATAAATAGGAATTTGGAAATATATAGGGGTTGAACACTTGTGATATTTTCGTATATAAAATTATTTATGATATTTACTCAAATTTAGGATAGTTCTTTTTAGTGAGGTCTTCTCTGCAGTGGTTTTCAATTATATTCTTAGTTCAGGGGAACATACAGATATCAGGGGACCTTTGTGACAATCTCAGAAAGGCGGGATTATAGGATAAAATATTGTGTTCTTTTCTTGTATCTTAGGCTCTGTTTGTCATATATGTCTATTAAAATACTATTCATTATATTCTGTTTATTTACTCAAGGAATTTGAATTAATTTGTAAAAAAAAAAAGGCAAAATGAAAAACATAAAAAAAATAAGATTAAGGAAGATAAGAAGTAGAACAAATGTCAAGATCAGAAACAAAATAGGACGTAGGTGAAATAGCTGTGTTCTATGTTGAGGTTCAAGATTTGTGGTAGCCTAAGTGTAAAGGGAGATTTGGACAATT
This sequence comes from Panthera uncia, assembly GCF_023721935.1. Classification (NCBI taxonomy): domain Eukaryota; kingdom Metazoa; phylum Chordata; class Mammalia; order Carnivora; family Felidae; genus Panthera; species Panthera uncia. Next base: position 58,499,661 of record NW_026057580.1, on the reverse strand, counting down.
ATTCGTGATGAGGAAACCAACACTCTCTCTGATGCATGTGAAACTTTTCTCAGGACATAGCCCTAAAGGAAATTTCTCCCATAGAGCTGCATACGAGCAAGCCCCGGATAGGGCTACTCAACAATGTTCTTATCGCCAATACAAAGAAACATTTCCAAAAACCAGGCTATTTTCCTTCCTCTTAATTTGAATGAAAGCTAAAGGCAGATGATGAAAGAATAGTTTAGTATAAGCAACCCCATAAGAGGTCTTGACAATATGGTACTAATGAGAGTTTTTGATATCTACCCCGGTCCCTCTAGAGGAATGGATCATAGCCAGCCCTTCAAATTCTTCCCCACCGATGGTAGGCAGTTTGAGGCTGAATCTCTGGTGAGGAACTCTGTGTTGTGTTAGAATCGAGGTTGTGAGTGCTCGTCGTGCTGTGAGTGCACAACACGTGCCCACCGTCCTTTTATGAGCAAGTATTTCCTTATATAAACATTTCCTGCCTTGTCCTGTGATCTTGCTACTCCAGCCACAGCCAGAATCTGGCCTGCAATCAGTGCTAAGACCCAGGTCAGCATCTGAGTGCCCAGGGAAGGTAACTCCATCCACTGTGGTACTCTAATCTGGATGAGGACTGATGGCCAAAATGGTATCTTTGCTCTTAGGGAGCGTGACTTTAAAATAACCAAAAAGAGATGGAGACCAACAGGGTGGTTTTGAAGTGAAGACATACCCTGAAGGGAGACAAGCAGAAGCCCTGAGCTGGAAGGAGGAGGAGAGGGAAACTGAGGCACACACACACAGACTCCTGGAGCTGCGGTTGAGCTGCTGGCAATGCAGTGGAATCATGAGATCTGCTTAGCTATTTCGAAAACCTTGCTTGGGGAGATATTTCCTGCTTCCTTACTTTCTTGAATATCTTTACAATAAACGCCATTATAGAAGGTAATCTGCATACCTTGTTCTTTGTAACCAAAAAGAGCCAAACACAACTTGACCCTTGTAATGTGGAGATTAAATGATAGTTTATTATTCTTTTATAGAAATTAAAGTTTCCAACAAAATGCTTTCCAGGAGGAATCATTATGTATGTTTACGTCTTTTTGTCATTAGTGATAGAAACAAAACATCTAAAATTTCTTCTTGGCATAATTAGAAGTAACACCTATTGAAGATTATTGAGGCTTATATTTTTGTTAAATCCATAAAAACATCTAAGAATTACACACAGAGACCTGGTCATGTATTTGTTTTGATAGTAACCCTGGGATTAAAAGTTGTGATGTTTTAAAAGAACACAAGATCTCTTACTACAGTGGTGTAAATGTTAAAGAGCACTACAATCTGGAAATTAAGGTCTTCTAGGATTTAGCATGTCATGGGGCTGATATCTGTGGTTATAATCAGAACAAACAGGTGGGCTGCTTTTCCTGCATTATGTTTGTATTTTGGAGAAACAATGTCATGGTGCAATTAACTACCCATTTCCAACAAGAGGAATACGGAACCTGGGACTTTGAGCCCTCTTATTGTCTCTTCCTACTGTAAAATCAGACTATCAGGTTACAGTGAGGTAACTCTAATGAAGCAAAGTACATTCATTCTTCAGCCCCTTAAAGAGCACTCTGCTAATGCGGTCTCCTTTCTTTAACGTTTCAACCCAAATCGGTGATGACCTTTCTAATGAAACATAAAACCTACGATATGCAACCTTACTAATATATCCTAATGTAACTAGGTCACACAAAAGGCTTGTTAAGTTTGCAGTGTCTACTATTGCCTTTGCCAGAATTTCGAGTTATACCCAAAGTGTGTCATTCTTGACGGTATCACTGTAATCCTACTCCAAATAAATAGTTCCTTAAATAAAACTTCTAAACATTACCACCCTGTAAAATACGTTAGAGTGCTTGATGATTCAAAAATCATGACAGTTTTACATATGACTAATAGCCATCTTCTATATTATTATGTATATATTTAAAAAGGATTCTACATATTCTTAAAGAGATATAATTTGATAAGTGTGTTAAATATGTTTCACATTTAATGGTGTTTTGTAGTTGTGCTCATGGAATGGCTTCCTCATGAGGAAGAATTCTTTATTTAGAGCTGCGGTGGGGCTGTTGCCTTCCTGAATAAACATCCACGGGGCCAATGTCCTGTAGTGACCACACTTGTTTGTTTGTGGAGCTCTTTGTTGAAAACTGACATTTTGGAGTCACCCCCTAGTTCTTTTGAAAAGTCATTAACCATCTGCCCCATAGATGCTTGTCATATATATATGGATATGAAACCACCCAAAGATCTCTTAACGTAGAGTTCCTATTTTGCATGAATAAATAGGGGAGAAGGAAATCAAAGCACTTGGTATTGCAAGCATCTCCCTTTAGTCTCTTATCTGGCTACACATGGCCACTCATACATACACCAGAGTTTCCCAAGCTGCTGCCATCGCAGACCCGACTGGCCAACGGCTCTCTAGAGATAGGTGGTTGCTTGCTTTCCGTGGGGAATTGATGCGACACAGATAACTGTCGGCCAGAACTAAACGGAGCCCGCAAAAGTTACTGAAGGTATGAGATTAGATCCCGCCTGGTGAAGGGGATCGCAGAGGAGATCCCGGAGGGGACTCGGAGGGAGCGGCCGGGCTCTGCTGAGGCGGCACAGAGGCCCGGCTCCTGGCAGGCGGGTCTGGGCTGGCTTCACTACAGTCAGCCTCCCGTGGATGTTGCTGCAGGCACATCGGCATCTCTTAATGTACTGAAGAAGAAAGGGGACGAGGACAGCAGGGAAGGAAAACCAGGGGGAAAAAGAAACGTATAAAAAATTCACCACACAAATTAGCTGCGTCTCTTGTCGCAAAAACTGACAATTTCATCTGAACGTGAATCCTGGGCTGCTTCTTCAAGTGCCTGGAGGAATTGCATCACGGAACCTACAAGGTAATTATTAAAAATGCATAGATGGTCATGTAGGTACAAAAAAATTGGGCAACTTGTCTCCAGAAAAAACATTAAAAGGTCCGCATATGTCAATGAATTAGAGTCTGTTTTCTTCTAACAGCTGCTATTTTGGGAATTCCTCTGAGGATGTTTAAAGAGCAAGTTTTGTATATTGAGGTGGCTGCTCCATTGTCGCGGACAGTTGAAACCAGAGTAGGCTATTGAGGGGAGCTAACGGTTTTGGCACTGGTTTTGGGTGTTAAGTATCAACTAACATGTTTATGCCCGCCCTTCAGATGTCCACATACAAAGACCCCTTTCTCTCCCTTCTGGCAAGAATCCAGGCCAATCTTGGAATGCTTAGTCCCCCGCCCATCATTAAGGGCACTGTGTTAATCGTGGGGCTTCATCTCAGAAGCACCCTGGAAAGGAATGCTCACTGACCCACAATATCCACATTTCCGCTTCTGTGGAAATTGCATGCATATGAACATGGGGTTCTGAAGCAGAACTAAGAAACAATCAAGTTCAAGTTCACTTAAAACTACCTAGAGATTTAATATGTTAGCCAGGCTAATGGATAGGTCATTGAGTTGTTGCAATCACTTAAAAAAATGTGTGTTGTATTAGAAGTGTATGATATATGTATATCTATGATATAAATATGAGATTCTTTCTCACCATTATTTCTGTGAAGAACACAGATACCACACACTTTATTCAGCGAGTTGTAGACCAAGTTTTAGGCTGCTAAAAAGATGTTAGCTTGATTTGAAATAATACGTTCAAGTTGGGTTTAATAAATACGATGATAAATAGGTAGACCGAGAAAACATTATATCCTTCCTTACAGCTTTAAGTCGAGTACTAGAATGTCCCGGAATAACTAAAAAAAAAAACAACAAACTTTCTTTTGTGATCTATTTGGCATTAAAAGTATCTTGATGTTCTGTAGGCTTTGTTAGACTGAAGATTTTAATGAGTTGTATGTTTATGAATTTATTAAAATGAAATCTAGTATCAATGGAGAAGAGAAATTTGAATCATTCTAGTAAGTAATTTGCAAGGTGTTTCTTGGAAAATATAGAAGAAAGGAGTAAATAGTTTGTTTTGTGAATATTGCAGGTTGGGCATCTTCAACTTGTTGTTGGGGGAAGGAGTGAAACATAATCTCACATCTAAAGTTTTCGGGATATTTATATCACATAAATGATTACTTTTTGCTTAAACTTGTGACTTATTTAGGTTACATCTAGAACATTATGGTTCTTCTCAGATGCTTAATATATTTGTTTTTATGATTCAAAACTGAGTCTTGACAACCATGATTCTGTTCTCTGTCTCTATGAGTTTTGTTTTGTTTGTTCATTTGTTTTGGTTTTCAGATTCCACATGTAAGTGAAATCATACAGTATTTGTCTTTCTCTGTCTGACTTATTTCACCTAGTATAATGCACTCAGGTTTCATCCATGTCGTTACAAATGGCAAGATTTTGTTTTTTTTTATGGCCGAGTAGTATTCCATTGTGTACATATTTTTTATATATACATATATAATATATGTATTTAATTTATTATAAATTATAATAATTATAATATTAAAATATATAATATATCAACATATTACATATTAATAGATATTACATCTTCTTTATCCATTCATCTATCACAGAGGGTGTCTAGACTTATTGTGGTAATCAATGACAGTGTATACAAATATCAAATCATTATGTTGTACACCTGAAACTAATATAATGTTATGTCAATGATACTTCATTTAAAAAAAATGAGTCTAGGAGCACCTGAATGGCTCAGTAGGTTGAGCGTCCAACTCTTGATTTTGGCTCAGGTCATGATCCCAGGGTCATGGGATTGCGCCCTACTTCAGGCTCTGCACTGAGCGTGGAGCCTGCTTAAGATTCTCTCTCTCTCTCTCTCTCTCTCTCTCTTTCTATCTTTCTCTCTCCCCCTCTTCCCCTCCCCTACGCATCCCCTCTCTCAAATTTAAAAAATGAGTCTCGAATCTTTAGAAAAGCAGAAAAATTCTCCCCTACATGCCAACTATTTTACATATTTATGCTGTCCAATTTACATTTTTACTTTCAAGATATTAGTGCAAGAAAATAATACTGATGACTAGAATAATTTGTTTACTTCTTTAAAAAGTCCTCACACATTAGTTTTATTTATTACTTGCCCAGTTACTTTGCCAGTATGATATGTTTTTCAGAGGAGCACAGGCATGATTCTTCACCTCTCAGGCTCGAACTGTGGTTTTACAAATCCTTAGGACTGTATGCCTGGCACATAGCTGGCACTCAGTAAATAATGTTTGAATACATGATTGGATAAAGATCTTAGTGATTTATGTGAGTGTGGGAGGAAACATTAGGCCCCCTCTCCTCCTCTATGTGTGCACTCCGCAGAAGTCACAGCATTTGACAGGCCTACAGCATGGATCCGATCGCTTAGGTTTCATGAGAACAGGCTACAGCTGCTGGGTCCTTTGAGACCAGGCTGCTATAGCCCTTTGTGCCATTTGCTGGGAGTGGTCAGACTTACCCAGCCTCACTTCCCTGTTACCACTATGGAAGTGGTAACTTCAGTGGTAACTCCAGTCTTCTACTGGAGACAAAGGAAGATCAGGGGAGGCAAAGCAGGGTAGATCTATCCATTGTTTGTTTTCAGAACTCTCTTCTCCATTCAGCTCTGTTTCCCCTCTCTGATCCAACACCCCGTTGATCTTACGATAGCACCCCACCTCTCTTTGATATTTAATTTTCTGGCGTTTCCATAGTCTTGTTACTCCTTCGGCATTACTTTAGATTTTTACTTTGTCCCATGGAACTGCTTCAGCTCTGATGTCTTATTATCACATTTTCTGACCATAATCCATCATTTTTTCCTTTCTCAGTCACAGCCAGATAAGAACCTCCAGTTCCTTGAACTCCTTACCTTCCCCCTTCTCTTTTCTGCCTTACTTAACCTAGACTTTGTCGTCCATCCTTTTAATTATCCTCTTGCCTACAGCCTTCATCCCCCATTGTTCCACACGCCGGTGGAACACAACCCTGGTTCAGTCTAGCTCTTTGCCTACTCCAGTCCTACACCAAGATGCCATGCCCACTTGGCAAACTAGAAATTTAGTCATCAAACTTGACAGCTTTTTTCCCACTCTCCCCTCCCTCCCCCACCCTGCCCAGGTTCTGTGCCTCTTCCCTCAATACCTCTGAACTTTTTCCTCCTCCCGTGTTGCCCACGGCCATGCCTATAGATCAGGTTGCTATTACCTTTCACCCACATAGCTGCACTAGTTAACTGGTCTTGCTGCCCTCAGTCTTGTGTTCCTATTAGTCAGGCTCTGCACAGCAGCTATAATGTTCTTCATACGTTTCAACTATGATCAAGAAACTCACTTCTGAAACCATTTAATGGTTCCTTGGTTAAAGGCAGTGTTCAAAGTTTTAATTTTTTTTTTTAACATTTATTTATTTTTGAGACAGAGAGAGACAGAGCATGAATGGGGGAGGGTCAGAGAGAGGGAGACACAGAATCCGAAACAGGCTCCAGGCTCTGAGCTTTCAGCACAGAGCCTGATGCGGGGCTCGAACCCACGGACCGTGAGACCATGACCTGAGCCGAAGTCGGCCGCTTAACCAACTGAGCCACACAGGTGCCCCCAGTGTTCAAAGTTTTAAAGATGGTGTATCCCTGTGTGATCTGACTTCTGTCCATAGCTCTGATTTTGCCCCCTGCCTCTTGCCTCTCCTTTCTGCAACTCCAAAAGTTGCTTTTTTTTTTTTTTTTAATGTTGTCTGTTCCTTTACTGTTTTCTTCTCCACTAGCACCATGAAAACTAAGTAGGGTCTTGGGGTGCCTGGGTGTCTCAGTCGGTTAAGCGTCCGACTTCGGCTCAGGTCACGATTTCGCGGCTGGTGGGTTCGAGCCTGGCATCAGGCTCTGTACTGACAGCTCAGAGCCTGGAGCCTGCTTCGGATTCTGTATCTCTCCTTCTCTCTCTGCCCTTTCCCTACTCACACTCTGTCTCTCCATCTCTTAAAAATAAACAAACATTAAAAAAAAAAAAAACCCAACCAAGTAGGGTCTTGATTTCCTTTCCCCCAAAAGCTGCTACCTCATTCCCAGGCAAATGAGGAGAATAGGACTTGAGGCTGGAACCACTGTTAGGGTCTCCCTCCCCCAGTCCAGAGCCAGGGAGAGGAACTGACACATGGAGAGGAAGTGGGATCAGGGAGGGCCTACTCCAAGTAAAGCCTACACTCGGTCCAGTCTTGCTTCTAGGGATGGGAGAGGCATGACTGACTGTCAGAGCCAGGGTGGTGCCTAGCTGGGCCACAGCCCTCTGTAGGGTGGTCCAATGAAACTTGAGGATTCCCAGCACCGCTGGTGTCTGGTGTTTCAAGGTTGCTGTGGCCATAGACACCTCTTGGACCTCTTGGCTTTGGTTCCCCAAAAAGCCAATGGTGACAGCAAGTGGTAGACAGGGAAAGCAGACCCAGCCCTGAGAGCCTGCAGGCTGCACAGGAGAGTAGCCAACTTGGGGTGGAGGCAGCTGGATCCAGGGAGTGGCTGACCCATGAATCATAGATGCTCTTGTTGGGCAGCACCCCCTAGAAGAGGGCATCTAGATCCCAGAGCAGCCCCCAAAGAGGAGGGGAAGGGGCATGTGTTTTAAGGGCCACCCCCTAGTAGGCTGGGCTGGTTGAAGGTGGGCACTGGGGACAGGATGTGGGTGGTAGTGGAATCAGGGGCATTATCACATGGGGAGTGTAGATTGGCAGCAGGAGGTGGGCAGGTGTCCCCAAAGTGAAGCCCTGTGACTCCTACTGGATAGTCCCCAGGGGCCTGGGGTACCCTGATGTAAGTAGAGGAGCCAGGCTCTGTGCTCAGGGGAGAGGGACGAGGGCCTGATGGTTTCCCCCTGGGAAGTCTCCTCCTGGGCCTGGGGAGGGGGCAGAGGTGCCAGAAAGTCCTCTCGGAGGTCAGAGGTGGAGTGGGCACCTCCACTGTGCCCAGAGCCTGCCCGACTGGGGCTGGTCCGTGGCCCCCCTCCCTGAGGTCCCTTAGCAAAGACACTATGCTGAGGCCCTCACTAGGCAGTGGCTGGGGTCTGGGCAGCCAGCAGGGCCAGCCGTGCAGCACCTAAGGGCCTGGGTCCTTGGCGAGGGTTCCCCGCACCCCTCCTGCTCTGCCAGCGCCGGCACAGGGCAGTGTTCTGCAGCCTCAGCACCTCCGCCGGGATCAGGCTCACATCTACTGCCTGGGAGTTGCCCTTGGCCTGGGGCTTCTCAGGGTCCGTAAGTACCTTGCAGAAGCATCCGAAGCATGGTTGGAGGAGATGTTGTGGTGGATGGAATCCTCCCAGCCCTCGTAGTCCTCCCAGTAGTTGGGGAACCCAGCCTGAACATGACGGATGATCTGGGCCAGTTTCAACCTGCGGGAGGGCCCGGTCTGGATCCCCCAGGAAATCATGGCCAAGTAGGTGTAGGTGTAGGGGGTGCTTGTCGGGCCGCAGGTATCTCTTTTTCCTCCTCTTGGGGGGCTGGGAGGATGACTCCGACCAGGGAACCCCCCAGGTGTGTGTTGCTGCAGGGCCCCACGCAGAGGAGGTGAGCAACGTGGGCAGGGGCCTGGCCCCATGGAGGCCTCAGGGCAATGGGGCAGTGTGGTGAGGCAGGGCTGGGGGTCTGGGGCTGCCAGAAGCGTTTTTCATTCTGCGCATGCTCCATGCACTCTCTTCCCTTTGCGAATTCTCTTTCTTTCACCCTCCTCTTTACCCTCTCACCTCCAACTTTATTTCTCCTGGTGGGTGAAATACTCCTACTCATCTTTCCGGTTTTTGTTTACTGCTTCAAGGAATTCTTCCTGAGATCCCTCTCCCTCCAAAAATAATCGGACTTAAGCACACTGTATCTCCTCTAGGCTAATACTTAGAATCCTGTATTCTAATTGCTTATTTATCTATATCTCCCACTGTTTCATGAAACCCATGAGGGCAAGGACTCTACCTGCCTTGTTCGTTGTTGTGCTCCCAGTGCTTAGGACAAGGCTTATAATATACTAAATGGTTAATCATTATTTGCAGCAGAGAGTGTAGAGTGATGGTCAGGTAAGTAAGTGAACAGGAGCCCAACTGCCTAGGTTCGAATTCTGAGGCTGCCAATTACTTGCTTGGATAATCTTGGATAAGTTAATTAACTCCCTATGTCTAGCTTTTTTATCTGTAAGATGGGGATTATAGCAGTGTTCACCTCATCTGGGTATTGTGAGCACTGAATTAATACATGTGAAGTCTTTAGAACAACACCTGACACACCGTAAGCACTCAACTGACTGCTGATTTGTCAAAATATTTAGTATGGCCATTAAAAAATAATGGAAATCTATCTATCTATCTATCTATCTATCTATCATCTATCTACATCTACAGATATATCTAGCTGAAAATGGCCATATTTTTACACACCTTTATGAACCAGCTGCACATATTAAATTGGAACTGTGACTCAATCAGTTGAACAAGTTCCCCATTTGAATAATAGAAACATCAGTCTAGATTTTGTGATGTCGAAAGCACAACTATGTGCCCTTCTACACATTAACCTGGGCTGCTTTGTCTTTTTTGTCTGTCTGTTCTTACAGTGATCTCCCCCAGCACCACCAGCAGGGACTCTGGCTATGACGCTGGCCGTGTCTGCCTTTATATCCAGCTCTAACACCTGGCATTATCAGGCTTACTGGGTTTTCAAATTAGAGCTTTCCTTAATTTTTAGAGGTTTGAGATGGTTCTTCACTGACACGGCGTGACCAGAGGTGGAAGCAGTCACACCCTTTTTTTCAAAGAGGAAGGGGATTTCCAACCATCTTTTATCAGTAAGAAGATAGAAGCTTAGAAAAGGCCTAGTTATTTGTCCAGAGATACGTATCAGTTAATACTAAAGCCAGGAATAAAGAACTAGATTCCATGACTCTCTCTTGAATTCACACTAAAACAGTGTATAATTAGGAAAGGAAAAATCAAGTATGAGAATATAAAATATGGTATTCTTTTTGAAACTATAACTATGAATTTATGCTACACTAGTCCAATTTTCTCATAAGGTGAAAAGAATGGATAAAAAGAGGTCCTTCAGCGTGTGTATGTCTGTCTGTACATACATTATGTCTCCCTCTCCTTCTCTCTCTCTGCTCCCCTATCTATCTATAGATATACATACTATATTGCCCGTGAAAATAAAATGAAGCATTGGAGAAGACATTAGATAACAGTTGCTACTTCTAGTTGTGTTGGGGCCAGACCTTTGTTCAATTTGAACTTCGTCTCTTTGGAGAGTGAGGTGAAAATCTTTCATTTGTGTCCTTGGTTGCCCGCGGACTTAAATCCTAGATTCTGCTATGTGAGCAGCACTCATTTCCTTCTCTCCTTTTTACCCTGTCAATCTTCTGCTATGATGCACTCTTCACCCAGAGGACACTGCTTCCTAACTGCTTTCTCATTGGTCTTTGGCAATCTAGTTTCTGGTCTTTTCATTCTACATATAAATAACAAAAGTCACCTGTTGTCTTCTGACATTTTCTTAGCTGTGATTCACCTTGAAATTTCTTTCCGGGTAATGCTGTCTATCAAGTCTACATCATTGAGACATACCCCTGCTCTGGTGGCAAGGACCCTGAGCTCATCCTGGTCATGCTATCCTGGTTCTCTCCTGCCTTGTCCTTCTTAGCTTCCTCCATTGGCTCTTCTTCCTTCTTGCATGTTCGACAAAGGATTCACCAAATTGAAGCCTCTTCTTTTTCTACTCTAATTTCTGCCCTTTGAGCATTCCATTCTCTTCCACAATTTGTGCTGAGCTTCTTGTGAGGAGGAACTCTGTTATTCTTATTTCTGTTCCACGTACTTGGCACAATACCTGGGTCATGGTAGGTGCTCAAAGTGGTCTGTTGCCTTGAATGTAAGCTATGTTGAGGATTCCAAAATTTAAATCAGTAATGGGCTTTCTCAACTTCGAGTTCCAATGACATTACTTACTTTCTGTGCATTTCCAATAATAATAAAAATAGTTACTGCTATTAAGCGCCAGTTGTGGGTTGGTCAGCTTGCTAGGTGATCTCAATACATTATTTGTACTCTATACAACCCTACAAGGTACACATTATCATCAGCACTTGGTGTAGGAGGAAATCAACATCTATTTGGATATCTAGTGAGTATCTCAGACTTACAGCCAATGAAGAACCCTTGCCCCAAATCTGCTCGTATCCAGTTTTGCCCCCCAGGAAGCAACGCTCTATTCATGAAGTTATTCTCCACTCAGTGCTTTGCTTTCCGACATCTGATCCACTAACATGTCTAGTTGACTACAAAAAGTACTTCTAATCTGTTCGATTTTCTTCATTTTCCAGGTCAGGACATCATCTTTTCTAGACCAGGGCAAGAGCCTCCTAACTGGGCTCTCCTTCCATTCCCCTGCCCGCCGTTCTCCACACAGCAGCCTGTGGTCCTTTAATCAGATCATGTTACAGGAGTCATTACACCCTGCTGTGGCTGCAAAAACTATTTACCGGTTTGACTTGATGGTATCAGCAGTGTGGCTGCACTCGTGCTCTACTTTAAGACAAATGTTTGAAAATTTAAGTTAGCTAAATATATAAACTGAGGATTGATTCACCTACGAAGGGACTAACATCTACATCCATAGGCAAACCTAAGAAATGACTATTTTATTAGGGTATTCTATACTTTATAGAAACCTAGTCTTTCTTTAAATAGCAGGTACTTAAAATATTAGCTCATTTACCATAATTTATTTACAAAACACTTTGAAGGAATATACTGAATACATAAGGTGAGGAATGTGCATACCCACATATGGACAATGTATGCTTCTTAAATTTTATTATCCTATTCAAGCAAGTGCAAAATAATATCTCTTATAATATTTGTATTGCCTACAATTTCGATTTTCATTGAAATCTAACTAATGGAAGAACAAACAACCAAAGAGAGAAGTAAGGTAGCCGAGGGAGCTGTCATTCTTGGTTCATGGTTCTGGCTTTTAAATTCCTATTATGTATTTGGGATCAAATTGGCTGGTGTTGGCTGTGAGACTCATAGATGTCACCTGCTCTTGTTGTTTCTGGACTCAGGTACTCTTATCCAAAAAGCAAATACTTGGTTATTAAATATAAGTCCTGTGTATCTTGATGCAGTATTACAGTGCATAAAAATTTCTCATACAGATAGATTCATGTTCATGTCTTTGAACAAATATTTTTTAAAAATCCAGTCATTTTTTATTAGAAGAATATGACTTTTAATGATTATCAGTGATTTATCAGTAATGCAAATATTTGTCTCTCTTTTAATTAGTGGAGACAAGTTGCGAGCTAATTGTGTTAATGTCTGCTTAACTGGTGCAATTTTCACTGAAAAATATTTACCTATTTCTTAGTCTGAACTTGCTCTCATGGAAGAGCAAGGGTGGAAAATGCCTAAACTTTTTTCTACATATAAGGGTTTTATCAGAGTGTGTTTGTTTGTTTGTAATTTGCTCTTGAGTTTTTTTCTGAAGTTTGTACGTTTAAGAAATTATTGACTTAGGTAGAGAATTTGTTGTTTAGAATATCTCTGTTGATCATTTGCAAATAATGTAGTTACTCTTCAGTTATTAAAATAATCATATTTTAAAGTATGGGAGGGAAAATGAAATATAAGGGTATTTTCATCTAAGTCTCCATCAAGAGTAAGATTACATTTTGGAAATTTATGCTCAGATTCTTTATTTTGCTTAAAATTTTCTCATTTATTCCCATTTTCCTTTTCCTTCTTCCTTTCTTTGTGGGCTTTTCTTCCTCATGTAAGCTCTTATAGCCAAGGGTTACATCCTAGGTAATCTCTTCTTCCACATCTGCATGAAATTTATTATCACTGCTAGGTTCACTCACTTCCTTGGCTTCAACTGTGCCCATGACAATAACAAGCAAATTTATATCTTTATGCCTTACTTCTCAACATCTGAACTGTTTTTCTAGGAGTAACTCAGACTCAAAATGTCCCAAAGTGAACTTACTAACATCCTTATTCAAACTTCCTCTTCTCATATTTCTATCTTGGTTAATGCTTGGCCAAGGGACTCGCCGTCTCCCCTGTGGCTCAGACTAGAAACTATGCCATTCTGGACTCTGATCTCCATCTCACTCTCTATCTTATGTTCTCAGGGTCACCAAACCCTGTTAATACTACCGCTAAATATCTTTTTGTTCTATTTCTTTCTGTGCAGACCCATCATCTGACTAAAATCCTCACCATGTCTTGCCTGTGCTTTAGCAACAAAATCTCAACAAGGTCTACTTGCCTCCAGTTTTCTTGGTCTCCATTCCCTTCTTTATGCTGACACTAGGGTAACATTTCCATAACCAAAATATGATTGTGTTATTTCTCTGCCTTGAAACCTCTGATGGCCATACTCTATCAATTTTAAATGCTATTGCAGGATGTATAAAGTCCTTCACAACTTGTCTTTGTATCCTCATGAGATGCTATGTAATGGTTAGGACCTGTGCTATAAGGGTGACTAGTCAACAATTCTGTATTATTCTTATTCTTATTCTTATCATTACTTTTTAAAATTGAGGTCCAATTGGTATATAACATTATATTCATTTCAGATGTGCAATCTAATGATTTGATTTGCACACACTACAAAGTAATCACTGCAATTAGTTTAGTTACCATCTATCACCATACAATTGACCCATTTTACTCTTTTACCTACCCCCCAAACCCGTTCCTCTCTGATAACCACCAATCTCTTCTCTGTATCTATGAGTTTTGTTTTGTTTGTTCATGTGTCTTGTTTTTTAGATTACACATATAAGTAAAATCTCAAGGTATTTGTCTTTCTCTGTGTGACTTATTTCACTTAACATTATACCCTCAAGATTCATCCATGTCGTAGCAAATGGCAAGATTTCCTTCTTTATTAAGGCTGAGTAGTAGTTCATTGTATACATACTACATTTTCTTTATCCATTCATCCACTGATGGACACGTGGGTTATTTCCATATCTTGGCTATTGTAGATAATGTTGCAATGAACATAGTGGTGCTTTAAATTAGTGCTTTTGTTTCCTTCAGATAAATACTCAGAAGTGGAATAGATGGATCATGTGGTAGATCTACTTGTAATTTTTGGAGGACACTCCATAATGTTTTCCATAGTGGCTGCACCAACTGACATCCCCATCAATGGTGTACAAGGATCCCCTTTTCTCCATATCTTCTCCAATACTTATTATTCGTGTCTTTTTGATAATAGCTACTCTGACAGGTGTGGGTGATATCTCATTTTTGTTTTGATTTGCGTTTCCCTGATAGCGATGCTGAGCATCTTTTCATGTGTCTGTTGGCTACTTGTATGTCTTTGGAAAAATGTCTATTCAGACCCTATGCCCCCTTTTAAAATTGGGTTGTGTGTTTATGGGAAAGCATACAGGGAAGACATACAGTTTCAAGGACTGCTGGGCAATTACAGTGGGTCTGTCTCCTAACTGGCTCCTGGGAGATCATGGGGCTCTGTTCCTGTGGTGGTATCGCGTCTGACAGCCTTGAGACCACAATATCGCTGATGTTTCAGCAATTACCCCATTCACTTTCCCAGGGCTTACAATACATTCTCTAGAAATAACTCCACAGTTTGCTTTTTTGCTGTTGAGCTGTTTGAGTTCTTCGTATGCTTTGGATATTAACCCTTTATTGGACTTATGATTTGCAAGTATTTATCCCCTTCACTAGGTTCCCTTTCCATTTTGTTGATAGTTTTGTCTGCTGTGCAGAAACTTTTTAATTTGATGGCGTCTCACTTGTTCATTTTTGCTTTTGTTTCCTTTGCCTTTGGAGTCAGATCCAAAAATTCATTACCAAGACTGATATCAAGAAACTTACTGCCTATATTTTCTTCCAGATTTTTTTTTACATTCAAGTCTTTAATGCATTTTGAGTTAATTTTTGTATACAAGACTGTGGTCTAGTTTCATTCTTTTGCATGTGGCCATCCAGTTTTTCCAGCACCATCTGTTGGAGTGCCTGTCCTTTCCTGTTGTATATTCTTGGCTCTTTTGTCATAAATGAATTGACCATGTATGTGTAGGTTTATTTCTGGACTCTTTATTCTGTTCCATTTCCATGGATCTATGTGTCTGTTTTTACACCCGTACCATACTCTTTTGATTACTAAAGCTTTGTAATATGGTTTGACATCAGGGAGCGTGATATCCCCACCTCTGTTCTTCTTCCTTAAGATTACCTTGGCTATTCAGGGTCTTTTGTGGTTCCATACAAATATCAGAATTGTTTGTTCTAGTTCTGTGAAAAATTCCATTGGAATTTTAATAGGGATTTCATTGAATCTGTAGATTGCTTAGGGTGGTATGGACATTTTAACAATATTAATTCTTTCAATTCATGAGGACAAAATGTCTTTCCACTTGTTTGTCTTCTTCAATTTCTTTCATTAATGTCTTAGAGTTTTCAGTGTGTCAGTCTTTCACCTTCTTGGTTAAATTTATTCCTAGATATTTTATTCTTTTTGATGCAGTTATGAATGAGATTGTTTTCTTAATTTCTCTTTCTGATAGTTTGTTATTAGTGTATAGAAACACAAAAGATCTCTGTATATTGATTTTGTATCCTGTAGCTTTACTGAATTCATTTATTTCTGCTAAGAGTTTTTTGGTGGACTCCTTAGGGTTTTCTATATATAATATCATGATATCTGCAAATAGTGACAGTTTAAATTTCTTCCTTTCCAGTTTGTATGACTTTTACTTCTTTTTCTTGCCTAATTGACATGGCTAGGACTTTCAATACTCAGTGGCAACAGCGGGCATCCATATTTTGTTGCTGATTTTTTGTTCCATTGAGTGTGATGTTAGCTGTGAACTTGTCATATATGGCCTTTATTATGTGGATTATGTTCTTCTATGCCCACTTTGTTGAGTGTTTTTATCATGAATGGGTGTTGAATTTTGTCAAATGCTTTTTATGCATCTATTGAGATGATCATATATTTTTTATCTTTCATTTTGCCAATGTGGTGTATCACAACAATTCATTTGCAGATGGTGAACAATCCTTGTATCCCTGGCATAAATCCCACTTGATCATGGTCCTTTTAATGTCTAGTGTATAGTCCTTTTAATGTACTATTGAATTTGGTTTCTTAATATTATTTTGAGGTTTTTTGCTTTATGTCCATTAAACATATTGGCCTGTAATTTTCTTTTTTTTGCTATGTCCTTGTCTGGTTTTGGTAGTAGGTAAATGCTGACCTCGTAAAAATGAATTTGGAAGTGTGCCCTCCTCTTCAGGTTTTTTGAGGAGTTTGAGAAGGACAGGTATTAAATCTTTGAATGTTTGGTAGAATTACCCAGTGAAACTGTCAGGTCCTTGACTACTGTTTGTTGGTAGGATTTTGATTGCTGATCAGTCTCCTTACTAGTAGTCTATTCAGATTTTGTATTTTCTCATGATTCAGTCTTGGAAGACTATATGTTTCTAGGAGTTTATCTATTTCTTCTATGTTGTCCAGTTTGTTGGTGTATAATTATAAACAGTAGTTTCTCATGATCCTTTGTATTTTTGTGGTATCAGTTGTAATTTCTCTTTCATTCCTAATTTTATTCATTTGAGCCCTCTCTTTTTTCTTGGTGAGTCTAGCTAAAGGTTTGTCAAGTTTGTTTATCCTTTCGAAGAACCAGTTCTTAGTTTCATTGATCTTTTCTATTGTCTTTTTAATCTCTTTTTCATTTATTTCTGCTCTGACCTTGGTTATTTCCTTCCTTCTCCTAACTTTGGACTTCATTTTTTCTTCTAGATATAAAGTTAAATTGTTTATTTGAGATTTTTCTTGTTCTTGAGGAAGGACTGTATCACTATGAACTTCCCTCTTAGAACTGCTTTTGCTGCATCCCAAAGATTTTGGACTGTTGTATTTCCGTGTTCATGTGTCTCAAAGTATTATTTGATGTATGGTTTGGTTTCTTCGTTGACCCACTTGTTGTTCAGTAGCATGTTGTTCAGTCTCCCCATAACTGTTTTTTTCCCCCAGTTTTCTTCTTATAATTGATTTCTAGTTTCAAATCATTATGTTTGGAAAAGATAGTTGATATTTAAGTCTTCTTAAATGTATTGAGACTTATTTTGTGGCCTAACATGTGGTCTATCCTGGAGGATGTTGTGCATGCATTTGAGAAGAATGTATATTCTGCTGCTTTTGGACGGAATGTTCTTTATTTACCTATTTAAGTCCATCTGGTCTAAAGTGTCATTTAAGGCTGATGTTTCCTTATTGATTTTCTGTCTGGATGATCTATCCCATGATGTAAGTGAATGCTAAAGTCCCCTGTTATTATTGTATTGCTCTCTATTCCTCCCCTTAGTTCTGATGATGTTTGCTTTGTATATTTATGTGCTAACAATTTCGTATGATGAACTTCAAAGTTGCTGAGAGACTAGATCTTAGCTTTTCCCACCACAAAATAGAAATCATAATTATGTGATGTGACAGAGGTGTTAACTAATGCTCTGGTGGTCATCATTGCAATATATACATTTATGAAATCAATACATTTTCCTTAAATGTGCACAAAGTAATATGTCAGTTATATATTAATAATAATCAAAAAATGATGGTCTCTGGCTATCCAGGCTTGTATGTCAGTTTGCCCAACTGAACCTTGGGGGTATTATTTAACTTACCTAAATCTCAATTTTCTCATGTGTTAAATTTGGGTTATTTGGAAAAGTGTTTTGAGGATGAAATGAGTTAATGCATGTCAAGTGTTTTGAAGAGTAAATGTTGGCTAAATAATGTTGCATAAATAAAAACCCCTTTTTCCATGTGCATATGGAATTTCATGGTTTCCCAAACAGGCCACATATTGTCTTGCCTTTGGAAATTTGCATGTGGGGTTGTTCTGTTCAAGAAGCAACTTCAGTGTCCTTTCTCTTGTGAAATTTTCTCTAAGACAGGCTAAATGCATGACTCCTTTCTCTATGTTCCAGTGGGGCCTCATAAAAACCTTTATTACAGACCCTGTTGAATTGTTTTGCAATTGTTTATGTATGTGTGTCCTCAAATAGACTCTTGGAGTAGATGATCTTATTCATCTTTTTATTTCCCTCAGTGCCTATCATATAAAAAGTGTTCAATAAACATTTGTTAAAGGAATGGATTAATTGTGGAACTCTCCTTTTTTTGGACTCATGTTGTTTCAGTACCATAAAAGATTTTTTTCCTAAAAGACAAGAGTATTCCAAAGGGAAATTTAATAATTCTGTGACTTTAAAAAAAATCCACAGTTTGTTTAGGATGAACATTTACCTTCTCTGAAACTTCTATCCTGCTGATGTGAGCAAAATGAATACAGTGTTACCCTGATTAAAATTAGCTTAGATTAGGCTTTATTTAATTTGTATTTGGAAAATATGAAATTTCTAGACATAAAATGTTAAAGGAGAATTCGTTCTCTTCTCTTGCATAATTCTTTTGATGCATTATTGCCCTTTTACACTCAAAACTTGTTGATTGCCAGGAAAGTTGCTCAACACCACAGTTATATGTTGTGAGAATTTTTGAGTCTAATCTGGCAAATATTAGCAGTGTTGCTGAACTAGAGCAAAATGTCTAAGTAGGTGAAGTTTGGAGTTTGAAGCCTCCACTCCCAGCCTCCCCTCTCCCTCTGGGATCCTCTGCTCTCATGATGACCTCTGCTTTTTCCAGCCTGAACTTCCAGTCACCCTCCTCAGGACTCCTTCTATGTGCCTTTGCCAGCCCCTTCTGTCTCTGGAAATTTAGTGATTATTGCACTCAGTCCAAGATGGACCTGAGTTCTTCTGACCCCCATCTCAGGTAAATAATCTGCACTGCAGCATCTGGAAAGCAAGCTTTGGCCCAGAGGAGATACTTCAATGGTGGCAATAACATAGCCTTTATCAGGACCGTGTAAGAGACGTTTGATTAATGAAGAGCCCCTCCAAATCACTCCGTTATGGGTAAAGGACCCCTTGCGTGCTTGCATGCTCCCAACCGTCATTGGAAACCAGAATGAAAAAGCAATTATTCTTTCATTCATTGTGGTGTTGTCAGAGGGGCATAGACTATGAGGTCAAGAAGACTCGGGTTTGAACTTTCTCCCCCAAAGTCTGGTTATGGTTGTCATTGCATGACTTCTTTCCCAGTTTCAGTTTCTAGCTGTGAAATGGGAATGATGTCACTATCTAGGAAGCGTTTTTCTAATGATTAAATGAGATAATGTTGGTCAACTGCTTAGATGGTTCTGGCACACAGGAGTATGTCATGAATAAAAGACATAACTATTAATATTTTCACTCGTTCAAACTTTAACTGATGGCTAACTTCATCCCAGCTATTGTGTTAATAACTGAGCCTTCAGGTAATCTCCTATCTCTATTTTAGCCTAAACTTTTGTGCTTATCTGTATTCAAACCCTTTCAATGCTTTCCCCAAGTAGTTTTCCACCTTATGGTTAGGGTCAATTCCCCTTGGGAAGACAGTAAATGTTGAGAATGGAAAAGGAGAAGACTGCCATTAGGACACAGAATTGATAGCCTGTCCCAGAATGCAATGTGCCACTGTGAAAATGATTTAGAGAATGTAGAATCTGCCAAAGTTAATCAAGGAGTATCAACAGCTTGTTGAAATCCCTTATATTTAGGGGAGAGGAGAAGAGATAGGGGGAAAAGGAGGCCATTCAGTAGCGAAGTGTTCAAAAGCATAAGTGTGAAGAGCCAATAATACTTAGTTTGGATGATCAGGTCCAAAACAGTGTGAGTTGTTTCCAGGTTCCATGCTGGTCCCTTTTCCTCTTGGAGCAGCTCACCTGAATTACTTTTTAAAAAAAGTAGTAAAGGTTCAAAAGGTAGAGTAAGAATTTGTAACTTAGGCCACATACAGTTACTGTCCAGCCGCACTGGAGAGCCTACTCTTTGGGAAATATAAAATCAGGATCATTAATGTAGGCTCTTTAAGCATGTTTTCTAGAAGTTAGGAATATTTGATCACTGAGATTCACTGGAAGAATATTTGCTCCTTTTCTACACAATTTCAACGGCTTATTCTGCTGTACGTGTCAATAGCACATGTTGCTTATATCTCTGCAAGTAGAATCTGTCTGATACTCTCTCATAAACCTTTGATTAGCTCTCAGTTGCTTGAAGGCTATAATTCAGGGATCATTCAGGGATACAGTCACCCTCAGAAGATTGAGCAGACTCCTCCAGGGGAAAGCTGCCAAGTTTCTTTTTGGATGAATTTCTTCAGCAAAGATTTCAGTAGTCATATTTATGGAAAATTGCATTATCTTCTCCATTTATTTTACTATTGGACCAATAAACATCTTTTCCTGAAATGGACTCTGTAATGTAGCTTTTGCTACATCCTTTTACTATTGAAGTTTGATGGTCAAGCCATATGTACTAAAGTTGATATTAATGATGATGGGATCAGATTAAGTATAAGTACAATTTTTAATTTATCACAGTTACTTCATTCAAGCTTAACTGTAATTGGAAAGTTGTAACCAAATGCTTGACGGTATTATGTAAAGCAAAACTTTTATTTCCTTGCTCAAACAGAATTTACATGACAGTGTAACAAAATAATGAACGATGAGTCGGTAATGAATATATCCAAATTTTCAGGTAAGATTTTAACTTCAATTTAGGCAATTTTGCATTACATGAAATAAACTGTAGATAGCTTAAATCAACTTTTAATCATTCAGATATGTTTTTTTTTAAACAAATGATCTAAAGTAGCGCTTCTCAAACTTAAGTGTGCATTAGCATTGCTTGGAGGCCTTGTTAAAACATGGCTGGCCCTCCCTTTTCTCCTTCCTTCTAACCACTACCTCCCTAGCTCCCCCTGGGGGTTGATTCAGTTGGTTTGGGGTGGGGTCTGAGAATTTACATTTAGAGCAGAGTCCAATGAGGCTGCTGCTGCTAGTTGTGAACCACACTTTGAGAGCCTTTGATCCAGAGACTGTGGTGTAAGAGAAAGAAGAGAGTCTAAGGAAATGGATTTTATATCATTGGCTTCTCCACATACATGCAGTGTAACTTTAAATGGATTTCTTTTGGGGGGGGGCTTATATGTTCATTGACGAGATAGGGATAAGAATGTTTGTCTTGCCCACTTCCCATGGATGGGAGGATCAAAGACCACACTCTGAGTAAACACAGGACGGTATTAGCATTGACACAGAGTAGGAGTCGCTTGATGGAAGCATTGGCGCTTCTCAGGCTATTATTTACAAAAGGGTACTTTGAATTAATTGCGAAGAACTGTATTATAGAATGGGAATTCAAACCTCTCCATTTTCTAAGAGTTGTCTTAATTTACATGCTGCATAAATAGTAATATTTGTAGAGAACCTCAGGACTCCAATACATAATCAGGTCAGAGGAGCTGATTAGAGACAGTAAATTAATCTTCTTTTAGTACTAATTAGCATAGAAACTTGGTTCTGAGTCTGCATTTACTTAAGAAGACCTACATCTTTTCCTTCTCAGTCTTTTACTCATCCTGAAAGCGTTTAGGAGGGCCCACTGTGTGTTGGGCACCGTGCTAGAAGGGCGGTGACGGAGATGCACTTGTTGTGTTCATGGTCCGTAAACATACTTACAATTCAAAGTAGTAAATGTTGCATAGAGGAATGTGCTAAGCAGTGCAGGAGCAAGCACAGAGCAGGGAAGACCCGATTCTGCCTGAAGGGGTCAGGGAAGGCTTCCAGTTAATGTTGCTTTCTTTCTAAAAAGCAAATGGAGAGCTATCTCAGAGGCAGTTTCAAAGTCAGTCAAACGTATCACCCTCATAATCCAAAGGAAGGAGGAGAGATGACAGGAATGTGATATTTATTTAAGGAAAACAAATACCTAACAGCAAGATATGATTCCTCCCATTTTAAAAACTCTTGCTTTTGAAGGTCAAGTAGTTTCAATCATTTATTCACTCACCCACTCATTCACCCGCTCTCTATTTCTGAGCATTTAAGGGCTTATCAAAGCACTTACAATGAAATCTCAATGGATTGTCATGGCCGGTAAGGTCATGAACGAGCTGGCTATGACATGGCAAAAGATGGTCACTGCCTCCCTCACTTTTTGCCTCTTAGCTCTGTGCTCCCTTGAACTACACTGGTTGCCTCTTGGTTCTTTACCAAACCACAGTCTCAATGCCTTTGCATTTGTTGTTTCTTCCACCTGGCTCTGTGCATGACAAACTCTTCTCATCCTTCTGGTCTCAAGGTACAGGTCTCCTCCTCAAGATGTCTTTCCTGTTCATGGAATCTGAGACCCATCCCGCTCATTTCCATGATCCCTCATCAGACCACTCTGTCCTGCTCCGCTGTAGCATCTCACCAGTTTACATGATGTGTTGGTTTGCTACTTATTTGTTATCCACCTTCCCTATTGTTTTGTCTCCACCGTCAATCACAATGCTTTGTGTACAAAAGAGGTTTTTAATTTCCATTTGTAGAATGAATAAATATTTGTCGAATGCTTGCCAGGGTTAGAAAAGTGATCACCTGAGATAAAGCTGAGAACTTTTTGGGGGGCTGCACTGCACAATGGAGCTCAAACAGGGGCTCCATTTTCCAAGTAGTGGGACTGGGATTTCTGAGCTTCCTCCCTAGGACTTGGCTCCCAGTAGGAGCAAAGGGGATCCATCTGCTGGCAGCACAGCCATGGCATGTTGTCACTCCTTTGCCTCACAAAGCAACTACTGCCTCTCTTGTAAGTGTTGCTGCTATACATTCGGGGAAATAGTCCGGAGGGATCATGAGGATTCTACTTAGCCTAAGACTTTCCTCTCGGTTTACCCAACCAGCAAGAACTTTTCTTTAGCATCCAAAGGGCATTACATTAGAATAAGTAGGCAGATAGGCTATGTTGCATTTGAATTCAATTCAAGAAGATTAAAAAAATTTTTTTTAATGTTTATTTTTATTTTTGAGACAGAGAGAGACAGAGCATGAATGGGGGAGGGTCAGAGAGAGAGGAAGACTCAGAATCCGAAGCAGGCTCCAGGCTCTGAGCTGTCAGCACAGAGCCCGACGTGGGGCTCAAACTCATGGACCTCGAGATCATGACCTGAGCCGAAGTCGGACACTTAACCGACTGAGCCACCCCGGCGCCCCTGATTTTTTTTTTTTTTAAACAATGTCTTGCACTTAGTACTCACCTGGGAGGCAATGAGAAGGAATAAAGGTTTTTGATATGTAGTCCCTGTCCTTAAGAAGCTTCCAGCTTAGATGAGGAGATAGGAAGTTTGGTTAAGTAACTGGTAAATCAAAATGTGGAGCGATTTCTAACTGTAAAATGTGATGAGCACATTGGACTTTGAATGCTTTAGGACAAAATGTTATATGCTCATAAAACGGCTTTATCTCTATTGGAAAATAGCCATGGTCTATAATGTAAAAGACCTCCTGGTCTAAACAAAAGATGTGTTGTCCAGTAGAACTTTTTGCAGGGATGGAAATATTTTATAATCTGTACTGTCCAGTAAGGGAGCCACCAACCACATGTGGCTTTGGAGCACTTGAAATGTGGCTAGTGTGAATGGGGAACTGGATTTTTAATTTAACTTAAGCTAGATTTAAATAGGCACATATGGCTAGTGGCCACCGTATTAAATAGTACAGGTCTATGGGAAAGGACAGAATTTGTGTCCACTGGAATGTTCCGCAGAACCAATATTATATATGTCTATGTATAAAATAATTTTTATGATCAGAAAATAATTTATCAGCGGTAGCATTGTGGCACAATATGTGTTTGTTATTATCATAAAATAAAAATTCTAAATAATATATTTGGGTCATCTGTAGCACCTTTAAAATGAGGTGGCTTAAAGGAATGTTTGTTTCTATTTTTAAAGCATATGTTCTTGAAAATACTCTATTTCTTGAGTTTGCAAACTTTGGTGCTGAGACTTCTATAATTTTCAAATGATTGTGATGACAGAAGGAAAAAAGTAATTGGAATTGTAGTTGAAGTGGGTACTCTGCAGAATTTTCTTTCACTAATTTAAATAAATCAACATCTTTCCTTGTATGTAAAATTTTTGAAATAAATGCAAAATTGTCTTAAGAAAGGGCTCATAAATATCCATGTACTTTTTGGATATCATTTAGTTAAAGGGCATGAGAAAGGGAGAGGGAGAGAGAGAGAGAAAGGGAGGAGGAAGCCGTATAAATCATAGCTTTTCGGCAAAATTTGGGAATAGTCTCTAAAGTTAGAGGAACTGTCAAAGACATAACTTGCATAATCCATTCATCCAACAAGTATAATCCAGATCAATCACCCACTATAAACTAATCAGTCACCCAAAAGACACAATCGTTCACCAACTCTGCTCACCTCACCCACCAATAACTCTTTACCAATCTTGCCTCAACTCCCACAGAATATTGAGCAACTGTGACTCATTCCTGCAAAATATTCCACTGGCATTAACTCAGGAAACTAAGGGTCTTAGAGTATTAAAAGCTTTCTGCAGGTAAAAAACCCAGCCAACCCACCAAACAAAATCTGCCCAGTATGGCAATTCAAAATTGCTCTATGAGAAAACGGATGCAGTTTTATCTGGACAAATTGGAATAACTTTCCTCCTGTTTTGCGAAAAAGAGCAATGAAATTCTGAAGAATGACCCCAGTTGTGGTTGTAACAAACAGTATGCCTTGTCTGACTTCTGATCACTGGCTCTTAAATGCTTTTTTGAGATTTGCCTGCAACAAGAGTCCTGCATCTGGTCTTATTGGATCAGCTTTGGAAAGAAAACACAGTGAGACTTCATGACCCTGGTAGAATTATTTTGTTTCAGGGTGGAATGGTCTTTCAGTATTCCCTTAAAGTTTGCTGAAGAGCATTTATTTGATTTTTAAAAAATTGTACAGAGTAAGTAGAAGAAATCCATCATTCTGGAAAAAGTTTATCAGAAGATAAAAGCTGGCACTCTGCAGCCGGTCAGGGCACAATCATGGAGAGAGTACACATGAAAGATGCTGTAATCTCCAGAACAGAATCATTGAGGCACGCGTCTCTGAGTTCCGAGAGTGTGCCTGAGGGCCTGAGCCGTGTGCCCGGTGGTCATGTGCCCTGGCTGGTGAGTGCGGGTTGGGAGGTCTGAGAGGGGCACACGTGCCTCAGAACCACCCATATGCCCAGGGAATGGGTACACTGGGGTTCTAGAGAAAAGTCTCTCCAGAGAACATGCTTGTCTGAAAGAAGTGTGGGTTTTCTTTAATAAAGAAGTGGGAACCCAAAGAACTTTGATCCGCTTGCCTTTTTGTTCCCCACATATTGGAGTAGGAGGTCCTTAAGTTGTGTGCGTGTGTGAGTGGGTTTTTATGGGTGGTGATGGGGAGTGTCAGAATGTGATCAGTAGCTGTTTAGTGAAGGCTCTTTGCAGGTGGTGGTGGTTAAGTGCTTTAGTGGGTATAATAGGAACGAGTTTAGGTGTTTAATTGGGGCCTCTGGACAGCTGTCACAATCCTGCCTGCAACTAGGGAGGAAGAAAGTGTAAATAATGAAATTCACGTAGAAAATTAAACTAGCTTGTGTGCTGGAGATCATTACTTACATGAATTACAAAATGAATATTTTATGTTTGACAGCTAAATCGGTTAATTTTTTTAAAAATAAAGGGTTTGGATCAGTTGTGGAAGTGAACATTTCATCGAAATCTGTCCGGGAGCTTAATGCGTCTCACCCTAAATGCATGCAACTCTCATATGCTACAGAAACACTCAGCTATCGTTGATGAATCATAAATGGCCAACCAACCCAGACCTAGATTGTAACTCATCTTTGAGGTATTGAACTCACATATTCCCCGCCCCCCAACCCCCAGCCTGAATTGGTGTGCCCAAATAAAGATTCTCTTCTAAAAAACTCCTCAGATGCTTCTGAAGTTCTTTGTTAAATCAGACTTACCCCGTGGAGGGGTGGTAGTGGTATTTGGAGTGTATCTCTCAGTAGAGCTCAGGAGGGATGAAAAGGTGAGCCGGTCCTTGGAGCGGATTGCCTGAATGGGCCACTTCGCATGTTGTGAACACATCTGCCGGGTGTCTCTCAGAGGAATAGAATCAAGTTGCCGCGTACGGAGGCCGGTGTCAGTTTATAATAGGAGGTGCAAATGCTTTTTCCTAGCCGTTGATACACTTTCAGAATTTCTTTGGGTTGAGGGTCTACCAGATAAAATACTTAAAAGTGATTGTCCAGGCTACTAACTCAGTGCTCAGTTCCAGGCTGAGCCAGAAACTTCAGAACCAATGGGCGAAGGACACATTGAATATGCCTACCAGGAAACATTTGGCGGATTAGAATAGCCGCTATTTTTGTCAGCAGTAGCTCCATTACTGGGCCTGTCCGGTGCTTCCAGGAGATGTTGGAATTAAAAGTGGGAAGTTGCACATTGTTTCTATGTCCTTCAGAATATTCCACCAGTTTAAATAATCTTCCCCGTGGAAAAGTCTGTGGAAGACTTAGGTGACACGGTCACAAATAAACGCTTTACTTGTTTGGGAGGCCCTGGGCGCTGGTGGCCATTTGCCTTGATCTTAGCGGAAGGGAATATTTGGAAAAGGGAAAGGACAGACACTGTGGGGGAGACATTTAGAGCTACATACGTATTGAGGCAGGGGCGGCAGCGTTTAGTTTACAAAAGGAAAGGTTAGGATGTGCAGAGATCGGTGCCGTTGTTTATCTCAGAGATTTATACAAAATACTCCAAAGCAGGATTCTTTCAGTTAAGGGCAGGGCTAGACCACAACGTACACAGGCTCTGGAGCCAGACGCCCAAGTGTGAGTTCCCACGTAGCCACCAGGCGGTGACTCAGCATCTCTGTGCCTTAAGTTTCCTTGTCTGTAAAATGATCACAACTGTACCTACCTCACTAGGTTACTATGAAGATCAAATTGTTTATTAGTAGTAAAATGCTCTTAATAGTGCCTACACATAGTAAATACTACTCGTGTTCATTAAATAAATAACACTGATACTTGAGGTGGCAACACATTCTTCAGACTTGGACCAAGACTGCTGATAAGGACGGAAGTCAAGAAAATGGATGAAAATTATTTTTGTCTTATGCTGCTTAGCATTTCTTGTACATACACCTTTCTTCAGAGTACATATTCAAGTTTTATCAGCTCCTTGTCCCTGGAGCTCCCCCAGGTGGGGGTTGTGGAGATACAGGTCCTCAAGACCTGGGATAGGCTTCCTAAAGAAGCCCCCTTTTGAAATCGAAGAGAGTGAAAGGCCCTTAGGTTTACATTTGACAAGTGTGACTATTGGACAATCAAGTAGCTAGCAGAGTCTGAGGATAAGAACATTAGTTCAGGTCAGACATGTAAAGCAAAGTTAAGTCATGCTCTACCTCTGAAATGAAAGTCAATGCTGTTTAGAATAGATGCTATTTATTATTAAGGGTACACCCAAGCCCTATTTCTAGAAGCACCATGAGATGTATTGATGAGTCAAGTTCCATTTCCTTCTGATAAACTAGGCAAGTTTAATTCTCTATTCATAGGCTTGGTGAGGATAAATCACTAGCCTATAAGAACCATTAAGTTCTGATGTTGCGATCTACCTTTGCCCGAGGGCCCCACTCACCCCGCATGTGCTGACAATGCAGTTTTGCCCACGTGTCTCCTTACTGGCAGCTTCGATCGAAGAGCTCCTTTCTCTTCCTCCATTTTTATGTTACCGGGGATGGAGATGGTCAGAACCAAACTAGCACTCTGCTCTGTATGTGCTGCAAAGTGGGAGAAAACAATGGATTGGACCTTGACAGAAAATCCTGAGAGGCTCATCAATTATCCCGTAGTTTCTCTTTGTCCCAGCTTGCTTTGATTGTCTCATTCTGCCAGAGCAGAAACCACGTGGTCCCTCTACGGCGACATTTTAACTTGTTTTCAAGGAGGCTTGCTCCTTAATGGTGTTGATGTCTACCTTGAGCTCACAGTGCTCAAGGATGCCTCCTATTTTCTGCTTAGTGGGACCCCAGGCCAGGTTGCACTTCCTGTCCTCAGCATTCTGTCTGGAACACACTGAGTTAGGGGCTCGGCTAATGCTAAGCACCCTGAGGTTGATATGTGTATAAAAGTGGTCAGGATTATTGGTGTCGAAGGGGTCTTATAAATGGCTCCTATTCCCCACCACATTCATAAATAACTGAGAGAAAGGCAAAGGAGTTGGGTGGATGAAGATAAAAACTCCAGTTTTATTCCTGATGGAGATGTTGGAGAGCACAGGTGAGGTGTGCTGCCCCCGAAGGGCTTCCTAAACCAAGCCCGGAGTGAGACGCAGTTGCCCACTCCACTCCAGGTGCACGAAAGAACCTCCTGTTGGAGGGAGAGGCAGAGCTAAAAGGAGAGTTCTCCTCGAGATGAAGGCAGATCTCAAAGGAAGCCGAACAAGTGGCCAAGCCATGGATACCAATTTAGGGTTCTCCTAAATTGGTGCTTACCAATTGAGCATTCTCCTAAATTGGTGCTTCTTCTCAGAGTGTGGTCACTGGTGCCATGAGGTCAAAAGTATTTGCATTTTCACTCTCTTTCTCTCAAGAGTGTACGGTGGAATTTTCCAGAGGTCACATACATGTAATATTACCAAAGGTTGATTCATCTTCCTTCTCTTAAGTCTGCCACTAAAGAGATTTGCAAAAGTGTAACGCAATAGTGCTCTTCTCACTACAATCTTGTTTGGCAAATATATTCTTTCATAAAATGTTATTTATGTCGACATCTGGTGAATTTATTCTTGTTATTTAAAAATAAGTAATCTTTAGAGTTCTCAGTTTTAATTTCTAATGCAGTAAATATTGATCAATATCACCCTCCTAACTAAAAGTTCTTAGGAGTTATTTATGAATTTTAAGAGTGCACAGGGATCCTGAGCCCAGAAAGCTTGAGGGTCGCTGTCTTAAATTAATAATCATATACATCCTGCCTTCTTCCCCAGGTAAGAATGAATGAGGGAGAAGAGAAACCAGAAGGTGTTAGCTTAGTACATTTCCCAGCACAGGGTGAATGCACTACCCGCCCCCCCTCACTAGGAACCCTAGGACAACCAGGGGTAGTAGCTGCTAAAGTTCATTGCTCTGATGTTTGTGAATGATGCCGGGAAAAGGCAAAACCCTTTTCTTAAAAAAAAATTTTTTTTGTTTACATTTTATTTATTTTTTAGAGAGAGAGAGAGAGAGACAGAACACAAATGGGGGAGGGGCAGAGAGAGAGGGAGACACAGAATCCGAAGCAGGCTCCGAGCTGAGCTGTCAGCACAGAGCCCGATGCGGGGCTCAAACCCACGAACTGTGACATCATGACCTGAGCCCAAGTCAGTTGCTTAACCGACTGAGCCACCCAGGCACCCCATGGACAAAACCCTTTTAATTTCAAATGTAGTGACATTAAGTTCTCTGATGGCTCTGTGGATGGGCAATCGGTACCAGTGAAGAATCTTAAGCGGGATTTTGAGATGGGGAATTGTCTTAGAGTGTGGAGACTATGTGATATCTAAAAGGAAGTTGAAGAAGGAAACGGTAGATCAAGAGAGTCGCTGATACTCTGCAACATATCTCCTGATCAGTAACGGCTTGGATACCTTCAAATGCATTGCGACTTTTTCCATATTTTTCTCTGTTACTTATGAAAAAAAGGCCACTTCTGGAGATGGTAGGGCATAGTGATCAATATCTACTCTTACACCAACTTGGAGAACATTTTTTTTTTTTCAGGCTGGTTTTCTCTTCTCATTTGATATTTCTTTTTTTTAATGTAAGGAGGGTTGAGATAGGGAGAGAACATGCTTTAAACATAGTAAACTAATGCATATGCTTTGATTAAATATAGATTGGGAGTTGGGACTCACTTGCTGGAGATATGAAGAAAGGCCAAGTTTTATTATATCCAAATAGCCTGATCCTGGAGGTAACAGCATGCAGACATTGTAAGACTCAGTATTTGTTGAATAAATGATACATTCGCAGCTTTGGTCTCAAAATGTAAATATTAAAGGTGATTTCAAAGTCCCATTCTCCTCAAACATGGATTTGTAAGCTGTGAATAATTGAATAAGAATGATTAATTAAATAAATAACAATTGAAGGAAATATTTTAAATTAAGCCTTTATTATGCTCTCTGAAATGACAAGTGGATATGCCTGGGAGCTAAGGCCCTGACCACCCACAACAAGGCAGGGATGACTTTAAGGGTGGTATACTGATGTTTGATTCTCTCAACCATCCTGTATACTGGGTTATATGACTGTGCCTGCGTCATATATGGAGAAACTGGAAAACTCCGAGCGGGAAGAGAATCTGAACGCTGGCAGCCCATTCAGGGCCACGGTCAGTGGCCGGGCACGTTGGCTACCATTCCCCCACCTACACTTGAGAAAGGTGAATTTGGTTCCTTTACAATCGCTATGCTCGCTTAGGAGGCTGTGCTGGTATCGATTGGTTTGGCAACAAGACAAGTTTGGAACACTTTCTGCGGCTCTCTGCCACCCAGCGTGTCCTCGTCTCACGCGAAGCACATGGCTCCAACTTTCCCTGTCAGTTTGCTCCTCTCTAGGCGGGCTACCCCTTCGCTGGAGGGTCTCAGTGACGAGGGTGGAGAGTGTGACGGAGCCGGAACAGTAGCCTCATGATTACACAAAACCCCTCCACGTGTTTCTTCTTTTTCATCCACGACGGAAACAGCTTTATTTTGTCCTCTCAATAATTTAGCTGAAAAAAATTTAAACTCTGTTAAAAAAAAATCGTTGTCAAAAAAATAGAAATGAACTTAAACCTTACATTCATCTCTTTATATACACGTACAAACACTTTAACACATCATTTTACACACATGGGATCATATCACATGCTATCTTTTAATACAGGACTTCAAATCATTTTTTTATTTTTTCTTATCTCTCCCTCCTCTTATATTTCTCTCCTACTACAAATCACTCTCCTTTACCTAAAAGAACCCATGCTATTCATCTTTTGTATTTTTCTATGCTTTCTTCCAGCTTTTTAAGGAATCTAAAATAGAGTTACTATGTAATACATATATGATTATTGTTTTTGATGTATATCTGCACATATAAAATTTTTGCCATTTTTTACACACAGTAGAATTAAATATTTATTTGGCTATATCTTGTTTTTTCTCATTTAATAAAATCTCATGAATATTTCTCAAATTTATTGGTATATATCTAATTCATGTTTTTAATGACACCATTATAGTCCATGAACTGGAGGTAGCTAATACCTTTTCAGCTATCGGCTACTGATGGGCATTCATTGTGTTTCTTCTTTTCTAAATTAAGATTTTAAGACTCTTCCCAGCCACCTAGGGATCTTGAAAATCTTATCTCTGGTGGAAAACTAGAGGAAGGTATTTCATAGTTTACATTTTCGATATGGATTGGAAAGATGTTCAATATTACCAATTTATAGATAAATAATGCAAAATGGTTCATATATAGTATTGCATCTGACAGAAAAAAATCTTCTTTGACCCTGAAACTGTGCAATTTCACTGGAAAGTTTTAGTAAAATTATTTCTTGGAATCCCTTATATGTCCCACAATTAGAAAAAGTGCTTGAATAAGGAAATGACTGCGTTATTAAAAAAAAAAAGTGTGCAAACATCCAAGGGGCCAGTAGTGGCCAGCAGCATTGAATTTCTTATTTCTTAACAGACTGTGTGTTAGGAAGCAGACCAGATAAGGCAGGCCGCGTGCTTGTAGCTGTGATAGAGGATTGCTTTCTCATTCATGGCGGGCGATGGCCAATGAGGAGGAGAAACAATACCAGCCTGGGCATTGTGTGTGATGCATGGGGTCTGACTGCAGGCAGAACGGTTCAGAGGAATCTAGGAAATAGCGATCCTAATCTCCTGGTGTATGGGATCAGGCTGAAAATGAAAGTGAAAGAAGATAGAGCAGAAACAAGTGAACTTTGGAATGGCCCGTTTTAATAGAATGCAGAAATTGTTAAGAATAGGTTGGGAACTCATGGAAGAAAAATAAGATACGGCAATAAAATTTCTCGGAAAGTCATGAGAATGCCTAAGTGAATTAGCCAACTAGTAATTTAAGAATTATAGTGGAAACAAGATAAAAGGCATACAGAGTTATGTATTAGAGACAGGGAGATTAAAAGAGACCTAATAAAATTATCAGTGGTCAAAGGCTGCTAGAGAGAGAAAATAAAAACATAATAAAACAAAGCTTAGCTAAAAAGGCACCTGGACTTTTCCTAGACACCAAAAGGCATCTGGTGATAGAGAAAATGTGTCATTGAGGGTTTCCGTGAGCTTTTTGCCTTGCAATCGCAGGGGTAGGTGAAGGTTGCATTTTGGAAACTGGGATCTTTTTTTCTCAAAAGAAAGAGGGAGCAAACAAAGTACTAAAGATTCTGATATCAGAATAAAGGAAATTGACAAGAGAGAGAAAAACCGACTCTTTGGATAAGAAAGACAGTGTGTGTATTCAGTGTTTTATCAAGAGTAACCTGAGGTCTAACAGAGACAAGACATCTTTATCAAAAGAAGATCTCTGTCGATGGACATTGAGGCTGCTTCTCTGAGTCGTGCTACAGTGAACGTAGGGGTGCTATTAGCCCTTTGAGATTCTGACTTCAGTTCTTTTGGACACGTACCTGAAAGTGGGATTGCTGGATCATTTGGTAGTTCCACTGTTAATTTTTAGGGAGCCTCCGTACTGTTTTCCAGTGGCTGCACCATTTTGTATTCCCACCAACAGTGCGCAGAAGTTCCCATTTCTCCACATCCTCACCGACGCTTACCATGTTTTGTTTTTCTGATAATAGCCCTCTTGACAGGTGTGAAGTGGTATCTCATGGCAATGGGATGCTTACTATTCAGCCTTAAAAGAGAAGGAAGTTCTGCACGAGGGAACAATATGTGAATCTTGAGTATATTATGTCAAGTGCAATAAGCCAGTCATAGAAAAATAAATACTGCATGATTCCACTTCTATGAAGAATCTAAAATAGTCAAACTCATAGAATCAAAGAGCAGAATGGTTGTTGCCTGGGGCTGGGTGGAGGGGAAATGAGGAGTTACTAATCAACGGATATGCAGTTTTAGTCAAGCAAGATGAATAAGTTCTAGAAACCTGCTATACAACATTGTGCCTATAGTCACCAATAATATATTGTGCACTTAAAATTTGTTAAGAGGGTAGATATCATGTTAAGGGTTCTTTCCACAATAATAACAATAACAACAACAATAATAATAATAAAAGAAAGTGTCTGTGTTGATGGGAAGGTCATCTAAAGTTTTAGTAGGACTTTCCATCAGAAACCTAGAGTTTTGGGCAAAAACTTCTAGGTGCTTAAAAGTAACAAATGACTAAAATTGGCGTCAACAGCACTGATTTTGTTTTGCCAATTCTGAGCCCAAAATACTAGCAAATATCATTCAATAAGTGTCACCTGGTGAAATATTTACTTTCGAAATTATGGTGGCTACCTAATGCAGGCAAAGACATAATTATTAAAAAAGTTTAATTATAGCAACCTAATTTACATCATAAAATCCGCGTTAATAAGTTAACCTCTGAATGTTTTTACTTTATGGCACATTAGTTATGGTATCCATTTCTTTAAAAAATGAAGAGATAGAGACATAAACATTTTTAAAAATTGATGTGATATGGATATGATAGGCTCTCTGGCTTACATGAAGGAAAAGAAGAAAAGCAATTGAGAGCTATTACCACACATGCAAACTGCGGTATTCACAGTCGGCTTTGTTTAACCTTGTATGAAATCTGCCTCTATTCCTATTGAAAGTTGAGAAAGGCCTGTAACAGTTTTTAAACCATTTTAGGAACAGGTAAACATGGATCTACATCTTAAATATAAAGCCTGAGGTAGCATTAAAGATGACAGTTGTAGAAAGAAAATGACATAGCTTTGGTGGAGATATTTTAGCATGTAATTTCCAGCACAAAATTCATATAATCAAAAGGCTTGAGATGACCTTGAGAGGTCATCAGGCTCATCCGACTGCTATTACAGGGAACGGTTAACGCAAGGCACCGTGCAATGATCAGTACAAGCAGGTGAGGTAAGGGCAATGACTGCCTTGTCTAAAAGTAACATTATTTTCATTTGGGTTTCAATATAATGAATGGCCTTCTAGCAAATACCTGACTCGCTTGGAACTTGCCTAAATCCTGTATAGTAAATATTTTTTCTCAAATTGCATTCAGCTTTATAAATAACAATTGCGTCATCATATGTTGCAAGGAGATAGTTTAAGGTAGCCATCAAGGATAGCTATTGAACTAAAAGCATTTTGTAATGACAAAATTTTCAGAATTTGTGCTGTGGCTCAGAAAAATTTTGAATATAGTCCTTGGTTCCAAATTTGATTATCTTTTGTCCTAGCTTTTATTTTAGATTAGGTTGTGAATCTATTTTGCAATTTAGGACAACCTTTCTTTGGACGTATTTTCACAGAAGAATAAATATAGTAGGTCAGATTTTAGGGATATAGATGGTAGAATAGAGAAGGATCAAATAATTTCCCTCCTCCCAAAGCTTAAAAACATTGTAAAAAGTCTGGCCCTAAATTCCCAGCAGCAGTCAAGTAAGGAAAAGAATATGCTTTTTATTAATAAACTTCAAAAATTGGGGGTGAAAGAAAGAAAATGGAAGATTATGGTACAGGGAGGTGTTACTTCTTACTTTGCTCCCAGTTTTCAGGAAGAGTGCAGAGGAAAGGTGAATGGGAAAAAAAGAAAGAAAGAAAGAAAGAAAGAAAGAAAGAAAGAAAGAAAGAAGAGAGAGAGGGAGGGAGGAAGGAAGGAAGGAAAGAAGGAAGGAAGGAAGGAAGGAAGGAAGGAGAGAGGTAGAGAGAGAGAGAGGAGGAGAGGGGAAGGGAAGGGAAACCAATTCTGCCTAGTATCCTATTTTGGGGAAAAGTAAACTGAGTGCAGTCTTTTTTCGATAAAGTCAAGGAAAAATCCTCTAAAACAGAAATCATATATATCCAGTAGTGACAAGAAGGGTAAGAATCCAGGCCTAGCCATTGTCCAGGGCACTGAGAGGGATGAACATTTCTCATGACTAAATAGAATGACTATCATACTAGATATTTAATGAGATTTATCAGTAAAGCCCAGAACCCAGATTCCTCAGCAAATTTACACTCAATCTCAAAAGTGTTGACCATTTCCTTATGTGATGATTAATTTTATGTCAACTTGGCTAAGCCACAGTATCCAGATATTTGGGCAAACATTCTAGATGTTTTTATGAAGGCATATTCTTAGATGAGATTAATATTTAAACCAGCAGACTTTGAGGAATGCAGATAACTCTCTACAACGTGGGTGGACCTCACCCAATCAGTTAAAGGTGTGAATAGAAAAAAGATGCTTCTCCCCGGAGGAAGAGGGAATTGTGCCAGCTGCCTGCCTTCAGATTAAAACTGTAACATCAATTGTTACTCAGCTCTTCAGCCTGCCAGCCTACCTGCAGATTTTGGACTTGCCCCTTCCACAGTTGTGGGAGCCAATTCCTGAATTCCTCTCTCTCCCTCTCCCTCCCTCCCTCTCTCTGTTTTTGTATATACACTCACATACACATCTCCTAGTATTCTGCTTCTCTGGAGAACTCTGACTAATATAGCCTAGTAAGGTAACTCTTATCTCTTACTCTTGGACTTGCCAGTAAAGATGTTTTGGGTTAGCACATGGCCTTCTATGAAGTTAATTAGGGGTCCAAGTGCCTTCCAACTAATTCTAGGGTCTTGAAGTTCTCTTCTTGAAGTTCAGGTGAAGAATCCCGGTACCTGGGCAGCAGGCATGGGAAGAATGAAGAAAAATCACTTATGGGAGGCTTCTCTGGGTTGGACCTAGCACTGCACACATCACTGTGTTCACAGTCCATTAGGCTGAACTCAGTCGTGGGCTCACCCATCTGCCAGGGAGGCTGCGAAATACTGTGTATCTGTCTGCCAGGGAGGAAAAGAAAATGCACTTTTGCAAACTTACAGGGGTCTCTGTCATACTGTCTTACCTAATTCGTATATACGCTCGGATTACCGAATGAGAAAATGCTTGAAAACAATCAAGTCTTAGCCAAATGTGTGCTATTATGATCATTATCTCAAATATCGAGGTTCTGCAAAAAAGGCTGATTTTTCAATTCCGTGTTGAGCTCAGTATACTATCTGATATAAATAATCATGAAACATATTCAGTGTGGGGCATTTGAAT
Organism: Panthera uncia; assembly: GCF_023721935.1. Lineage (NCBI taxonomy): Eukaryota > Metazoa > Chordata > Mammalia > Carnivora > Felidae > Panthera > Panthera uncia. The sequence goes on along the minus strand of NW_026057580.1, from coordinate 58,463,364 downwards.
GGACTGCTTAAAATAACATTTATTGTTCTTACTAATGATAAAATAACAGGTGCATTGTAGAAAATAGGCAAACTAGAGTGAAGCATAAAAAGCAAATCCCAGGTGTTCCCAATCTTTGTACACACGATCTGTACAATTAAAACTCTTCGAGTTGTAGCACTTCTCGCCGAAACTGGCTTAAGCAGAGCAGAGAATTAATTGGTTTGCAGAACGGAGCAGGCCAGGGATCCGTCTCTGGCTGTAGGCAGTTGAAGGCACAGTTCCGGTCCGCAGCGGGACTGACTCCACTTCTACGTGGTCCTTCCATCTTCACCCCCGCTGGGCGCTAACTCGGGCCTCAGGCGGCTCTCTCCTAAATGCAGAAAGAGCTGTGGCAGTTCCGGTCATGCGCTTACAGTGTACTAACCAGAGGAAGGCAGGGTAGCTCTTTTAGTCTCTTTCAGTTGCTTTCTCTGCAGAGCTAAATAACTTTTTTTCCCTTCCATCCAGAAGCTTCTTCAAAAATCGTGTGTCTCATGGGTCTGAAATAGGTTGTGAGCCCATCCCTGATCCAAATATGGATGTGGGGTTTGCTCAGGTCAGATAGGACTCACCCAGCAGCTGGGTGCAGGGGCGTGGAGGGAGTGGGTGGGAGTGGGAAACAACTTCTCTCTGAGCGCATAGGCTGCAGGGGGAACGGGTACCTGATGAAAGTTACAGAATTGCTATCAAAAAGAAAAAGGGATGGACACGGGCTATTCTAAAGCAGCAAATAAATGCCTCACACACTCATGAACGCACACACACAGCACTTAACAGAAGAGTGGTGTCAGCACCCCACAACCTCTTTCTTTTATAGCCTGTTTTATTCTGCCTAGGGATACATCATAACCATGCACATACGACATGAGGAACATCCCATTATAAGATTGAGCAACAGAAGACAGACACAAAAAAGTCTCTACTGTATGACTTTATTTGAAGTTCAAGTCCAGCAAAATCAGTCCATGGTAGTAGTGGTTGCCTTTGGGAGGTATTAGCTGGGAGAGACTATTAGGGAGTTTTCTGAGATGCTGGAAGTGTCCTACATTTCTGAGTGGCAGTTTACATAGATGTATTTTTTATGGGAAAAATAATTGCACTGTGTACTTAGGATTTATACCCTTTTCTGTTTCAAAATTATACTTTAATATGAAGTTAAAGACTTAAATTAAAAATATTAAATTAAAATGTAAACATGTAAATATGCAATGCTGAAAAGGACTTTAAGGAGATAAAAAAATTTTTTTTGGTGAAGTTGAAAAAGCTAAGTCACTTAGGAAAACATACCTATAACGTCATAAAACTTTACTGAAATACATTTAAAAATAGTAGACTATCCATGTGATAGTTATTAGAATAAAGGCTCAGGGGTGCCTGGGTGGCTCAGTTGGTTAAGCATCTGACTCCGGCTCAGGTCATGATCTCTCAGTTTGTGGGTTTGAGCCTCACGGCAGGCTCGGTGCTGACAGCTCAGAGCCTGGAGCCTGCTTCTGAATCTGTGTCTCTCTCTCTGCCCCTCCTTTGCTCGTGCTGTGTCTCCTCCTCTCTCAAAAATAAATAAACATTAAAACAAATTTAGAAGAGAGGCTTAGTATAACAAAATGCGATACCTCATGAGGTAATGGATGTGAAGATGTATTTTAAAATATCAAATGCTATGTATTTATTAGTTTAAAAGTGATTTTGGAAGTAATGAGTCTAGGCAATGATCATCCATAGCTGCTGAAACCTTGAAGTGGGAGACCAGTAGGAAACCCTGTGGCCCAGGGGAAGGCTGACAACAGCTGATGTCACTGATTAAGCTTAAATCACAAAAAGGGAAAAGCATTCATTACGAATTCCTGATGTGATGTGTAGAACATACATAGCACCTCCTATGAATTATCCTTGCCACAAAATTGGACCTGAACCTGATGTAGCCTCTGGCTCCGATTGCTAGTCTTCAAGACTTATTAAGGATAAAGGACCATGTTCACAACACTGTGGGATGTAATCAGTTAAATCAGGATATGGGACACTATAGGATAAGTGACCTTCTTTTTAAACAAACAAATGGCAAGGAAGGAAAAAGAATGAAGAGAGATTCTGCTATCGCAGAAGGCCTAAGGGATAATTTAACTAAATGCAATATATCAACCTCATTTAGATTCTGATCCAAAGTAAGCAAAGCACATTTATGAGACAATCAAGGATACCAATCCTAATTAAATATCAGATGATATGAAGAAGCTATTATGACTTTTTAGGTGTGGTGATGTTGTTGAGATCGTGTAAAAAAAGAGAGTCAAAGCCTTATCTCTTGGACATACATATGTGAGTATTTATGAATGAAATAATATGAAATCCAATGTGTGTTGGGAAGGGCATAGATGATGCAAGTTTATCCACATGTTGATATATTTTGAAGCTGGATGACAAGTGTATGAGGGCTTATTATGCTGCTGAGTATACTTTGACTTTGTTTAAAAAAGTTCAGTAAAAAAGTTAAAATTATTTGTATCTAATTTAACAACTAAGACTGACATTATTAGGGAATAATTTGGGATGGGAAAGATTTTCTGTCCTATCTTTATTCACTAAAACATGATACATCAAATGCCTATACTTTTATCTTCATAGACTATGTTTATATACATTTATTATGCACTTACGTGCATACAATTTACACAAATATCTTTTGTGAGATTAGATATCCTTCAGACTACTCTTACCTTTAACAAATTGGCACTGCTTAATTTATCATAAAAATAGGTTCAAATAATTTTTTTTAAAAATTGAATTTTTTATAACACCCAGAGGGTTATTGTTTCTCATATATATATATATATATATATATTAAAGTTTATTTATTTTTTATTTTTATTTTTATTTTTTTTAACGTTTATTTTTGAGACAGAGGGAGACAGAGCATGAACAGGGGAGGGGTAGAGAGAGAGGGAGACACAAAATCCGAAACAGGCTCCAGGCTCTGAGCTGTCAGCACAGAGCCTGACGCGGAGCTGGAACTCACGGACCGCGAGATCGTGACCTGAGCTGAAGTCGGCTGCTGAACCGACTGAGCCACCCAGGCGCCCCAAAGTTTATTTATTTTTGAGAGACAGACAGAGCGCAAGCAGGGGAGGGGCAGAGAGAGAGGGAGACACAGAATCCGAAGCAGGCTCCAGGCTCGGAGCTGTCAGCACAGGGCCTGATGCGGGGCTCGAAATCACAAACCGGGAGATCATGACCTGAGCCGAAGTTGGACACTTAACCGACTGAGCCACCCAGGTGCCCCAAATTTTTTAACATTTTTATAAGCTTAAGCTTATCTAATAACACACTTCTTTAGTATTTTGAGACATATTGAGACATTTATTTGGCATTTTTTATAGGTACATTCCAAAGGAAAAATTTCTTGTCTTAAACATTCTAGAAAAATGTTCTAGAAATGTTCTAGAAAAACATTCTAGAAAAATACTACTTTTCGTGAGTAATTGACCAATCTCAGTATACAGTATCCAGTATTCAGATGCCAATCTGCCCCAACAAGGCAAGAAATTAGCTTGATGATTCTCCTCTGGTGGATGTGTGTTACACAGTATCTTTGCTAGGCCTTGGGTAGGCTTCTGTTTGGGGCTGGACAGTGTTTATCTGCTTATGGGATGTGCTCAGTCTGAGGTGTTGAAATCGAGTCTGTTCCCCAGACTGCTGCTGCCACCATTGCCTTTCCAACATCCACCCAGCATGGCAGGACTGATGCAGTAGCAGATTTAGGGGTTTCAGGGAGGATTGTCGAGAAGTGTTCTTACTTGTCTTCTCTTCCCATCCAGCCGTTGAGTCAGGGCTAACGCTTGCATCTTGTAGAGATGGCCCAGTTTCTAAGCAGAGCTGGCTGACTTATTGGGTATAGCAATAAGCAACACAGAACAATTGAAAGAAATCTAGCTTTTCTTCTCTACTGCATGCCTCCTTTTGCTAAGAAATGAAATCTTTATATTAATAATAGCTCATTAAACTTTTTAAAGGCAGGTGTAAATTTTAAAATGGTCTTTTGCATTGGAATGCATGGCATCACATGTGAATTTGTGTTTTAGCCCAATTAGTCTATTTTTAGAAATACTTTCTCAAAATTTATATTTTAGGTTTAGTTTTTGTATCATCAAAATATTCAGGAAGAAAATATCATGAGCGATATTTCCTTGCTTAATGAATAATTACAAATTGGAATTGTTAGTGAAACCGCATTATTAAATTTAGCCTCAAATTACTCTTAAAATATGCAGGACTAGAGGACTAAAGATATAAATAGCTTTGATTATAGGCCAAATTCTGCATAATGTTGTTATTTTGTAACTTGGTATCTTGAAGGGGAAAAATCTTAAGTTCAATGGACCAGGCCAAAAGTAATGATACTGGTATTTTTTACAAGCATGTAAGAACTTAAATGTTTACCCATGCATTATTTTTCTTCTAAGAAACCGTCTTTGGAAGCTTACGCATTTAATAGTGTTTGCTCAAAACACATCTCTTTTGAAATAGTCATTTTGAAGTCACACACAAAAATTAGTCTAATTCTATATTATTTTTGAACACAATGGTATTAGCTCGTTCAGCCTTCTTATTCACAAGATTTAGTACTGAGTACGTTTTATTTCCAAAAATCAACTCCTCTCTTTAAGAATGAAGATTTTCCGTAGTTGAAAAATACTCAAATGAATGTGATACCAGCTTTTGAAGTCCCAATACTTGTTACTGTGGCAGTAGTTTTGCTGTATCGATCACCTTTGAAGGGGGCAGTGCGTACTTGGATAGAAAACTTTTGATGAGCTTGTTAAAATCCATCGCGTAGCTCTGAAGTGACATGTTCTAAGAATTTTATGTGACTTAATTTTTATGCTGAGTTTATTGATTTTTGTAGACTATGTCATGCCTCTCTAAAATTCTAGATTTTAGACTTGAAGAGGTCAACCCTGCACTCACCTTTGTTTTCCTTACATTAGTCCTGTCTGCATTTTAAAAATAATTCCATGCAGTTAGAGACAGAGGTGATATTTATTTATATGTCTTAGGAAAGAGTGTAGGAAGGCAGAGCCAATATGAACAATTAAGCCTGTCACTCTGCACATATAGGTACCAAGTACCAATGACAAATCAAATCAGGAGTTTGGATGTTGTGCTGTAATCACATCCATGCCTGGTTTATATAGGTTTGTTGGGTTCCTGGGAGAGGAAGAGAGGACATACACAGCATTTCACTTAGGACTCTAGATTGCAAGTGACAGAGAATTGAGTCTAAGCTGGATTAAACCAAAAAGCTGTCTTACTGACTCATGTAACGAAATGGTACAGGAGCACTGTTTTTTAAGCATGGCTCAAATCATGATCTGATTTCTTTCTATTTATTGGCTTTTCTTTCCTTTTCAGAATTCATGTGGAGTAAACAGGACAGAAGCAGTTCTATTCTACATGCTTCAAGGCTCAAGTCCATCTGGGAAGAATCCTTGCATCTGTCCCCAAAGTCTCAGCAAAAGTTTTATTGGCTCTGATTGGGTTCATGTGCCTGTCCCTCATTTCTTTGAGAGGAATGAGATGTGTGAATTGATTTAGCCAACCAGGACATATCCTTGGAATTGGCCATGGGATTAATTCTGCCCAAATGCATGGGGTAAAAGCAGATTTAGGGCCTTTGCCCAAGACCAATTTGGATATGGATGCTGGCCGGCAAAAACAATGGATGTCCCCCACAGGCACTTTGGTGATTCTGTCTCGCCTGCAGGATATTGGGAAAGGATGGTGGGGGAAGGACAGAGAGAGAGGACTCAATCTTGGTGTGAACTGGGGAAATCTACTCCTTGAGGTGACCTGGATATGGAGCTCCCAGTCTTAACCTAAGTTGATTCTTTTTTTTAACGTTTATTTATCTTTGAGAGACAGACAGAGAGAGAGAGAGAGAGAGAGAGAGAGATAACGTGAGCAGGGGAGGGTCAGAGAGAGAGGGAGACAGAAGATCTGAAGCGGCTCCGTGTTGACAACAGAGAGCCGGCTGATGTGGGGCTCGAACTTATCAACGATGAGATCATAACCTGAGCCAAAGTTGGACGCTTAACCAACTGAGCCACCCAGGCACCCCTCCTAAGTTGATTCTTGATTGTGTTTTCTAACGAAAATATTTTTCTTGATAACATGATTGTGTGACTTAATGACAAATAAGACGAAGTAGCTTTTGATGTAGGTAAAACTAGGCAGCTGACAGCTTCTATATCTTGTCCTTTCTCATCGGTTTCTTGGTACTGCAGAGAATGGGTGACACGATTTTGAAGCTAGGTATATGTAATATACGATTTAAATGTAAGAGAAAATAGTCCTTTTGTATCCCAACTACTTTCCATCACAGAGCCAGCTACCCAATAGGATGATAATTGTTGACAAATGTTCCAAAATGTAGATGTAAAATTTTGTGGTGCATAATAAGCAAAGTAAAATTCCTCTGACTTCAGGCTGCTATTTAACAGCCTACATAGAAGTTTTAAGGGATCAAGGAAAGAAGATATGCTGTGAAGATATGGCCCTTCACGGCTGAGTCAGTCATGGGAGAGGAGAGAGACAACCAGTCATTGAGCAAAACCCTCTGGCTTGTAGTCCTGACCTTGAAAAACCTGCACTTCCCTCTCCTTCGTGTTGGTCTTCCTGGGACAGTCAAAAGGAAGCGGGAGGGATGCTGTATTGTCCCGGGCTCTGTAGAGAATTAACCAGTAGAATAATTAAATGGTGGCTCAGGAGAGTTTTATTTATTGGATCATTTATTGGATTAAAAAATCCATTCTATTAAAGACCTATTAGAATATTTTATGGTCATCTTGTAAGTGATATTTGTACTCAGATAAGATACATGCTACAGAAAATATTATGGTTTTTACATTCCTATAGTTTTTAAAAAAATTTCCATGGTCTCGAAATTATTCTAATGATGCCTGCGCTGTGGTTGTGATGTGGCTTCTGTGAAATCAAGCTCTCTCGGCCCGTGGACACACATTCGATCCAAGAGGTAATCTCTAACAGGGGTGAAGTTTTCTTTTGGGGCTATAAACTGGTCAAAATTCACAAAAAGGAAGCTTTAAATTTCCACATTGGGAAGGGAGCTGTGAAAGCTGGCTTTTCGAGAGATGAAACTGTGATTTGGTGTTCTGAATACATTCTCTGTTGTCCCCGCCCCTCCCTCTACTCCCTCTGTCAGAGCACTTGCATTTAGAAACTGGTAGAACTGTTGTCTACATTAACATTGCCTCCTTTCTCCATTGATTTCTGCTGTGAATAGGCTTCCTTGAATTCATGGTCATCTGCATCTTTAGGGTTCCCCTAAGGGATATTGGATTTCCTGCTTGGAGGACTAATCAGAACCATTAATCAGCCACGAAACTCAGCACTGGCCTATAAGCCAAAGGCCTGAAGGAAATCAGGGCAGGCTTATTGAAAATTAGGCAGAAGGTATGGAAGAAATATATTTACTTATGAACACTGTGTGGGTTTATACGGAATTCGAAGTTAACAAAAGAAAAAGATTTTTAATGTTTGTGTGAACCGGGGAGGGGTTCAGCACCTTCTTCAGGGATACGGAGAGGCTGCAAGGAGGGACTCACATTCCTGTGGTGGGAACAGCGCCACAGGGCACAGTGGATGGAACTGGAACTTGAGCCTTAGGTGGCAGGAGTGAGAATCCACACCGCTGACTTGCTGACCTTCATTTCCACATCTGTGATGAAATACTCTGTGACTCTAATCTCTACAATCGTTTTTCTTAGAGAGTTAATATGGAGATAAAATGATGGACTATATACATCACAAAACAGGAACTCCAAGCTGCTAGTTTTTGACTTAGTTTGGGTTTTCCCTGAAGCACGTCCTGAGACACAAATTTGAGTGTCCGAAGGTTATGTGGGAAGGGTCAGGTATACTGGTAGGGCAGTGGGGGAAGTAGAACGGGGAAGGTGGGTTGCTAAAAAAGCCAAAGCGAGGTATCAAGCCAGCTATCATTGTGGCCAACTGTGGCTTAATCGCACAGGGAAACTGGGAAAAGGGACAAAGCAACCATCTCAGAATTACTGCAGCCAGGGGCTGAGGAGCTGGGGTATTGATACAAGTCCTGAAAGCGATTGCTTCGGTGTGCTCCCAGCACGTGTGGATTGCTCAGGACTTTTGTACGTTTCCTGCTCACGGGGAGCATAGCTTTCTGTATTTATTTATTTTTTTCAACAGGCCAAGAAAAAGAGTCCTCAGAAGGGCCAGAGTGCAGATCTGGACAATGGGAAGATCTCAACTGGGGATGCAGAGTGATATGATGGGCTAACTGGTTTCCTGACCTCATGGGCAACAGAGGTGGATGTATTTATGCTGAAGAACAGAGTAAACCGGGGACCTCTCAAACCGACTTTTTTAGGAAGATGCTTGAAGATACACTCCAGCGAGATGAAGATGACATCAAGAACGAGAAATCATGCGATGCAGAAAACACTAGAAACGACTCAGGAAAGCAGTGAAGTGAGGCACCAGGATGGGGGCTAAGTGGCATGCCATGGGAGCAATCAGTCTAGGTTAGATATGAAAAAGCAAAAGTTCTGGGAGGACGGTTTCTGGGTGAAGAAAACAATGGATAGAATATATAGAGATGGAGAATTATAAAAAATGAAAACACTGATAGAGACTACCAGTTGCTGAAAAAGAAAATCAGTGAGGAATTTCAGGAAAGAAGTGAGCTGTATGTGGAAGCAGCTATTATTATAGTTTGCTACTTGAGTAGTGTTTACATACTCACATTTCCAACTTTTAAAATCAACCTACAGACAATGCCATTATGGTTATGATTGACCTAATTGTGATATTAAAATGCAATGTGACTATTACCAGCGACAGTAAAATTTGGAGAGTGAAAGAAAGCTCAAGGGAAGGGTAAGAGTATAGGGGTGCCTTGGTGGTTCAGTCACTTGAGTGTCTGACTTTTGATTTGGGCTCACGATCTCACCATTCGTGGGATTGAGCCCTGCATCCCACTCTGTGCTGGCAGTGTGGAGCCCGCTTGGGATTTTCTTTCTCCTCTCTCTGCTCTCTGCTCCTCCCTGCCTCACAATAAATACATAAACTTAAAAAAAGGATATTAATATCGGCCTCTTCCAAAGTGAGGAGTCAAAAGATATCTATAGATGTTGGAACAACAAAATGAAATCTGTAAATGTTTCTCTTTCCTCTTATCTCTGTCTCTGTCTCTATCTCTAGATATATAATAAAGACCAAAACAGTAAATTAAGTCTCAAAGGAATTTTGTGAAGTAAATGATTTTTAAAAATATTTTTAAGAGGAAGTTAATTATTAGTTTATTTGATATAAAAGTATGAAATAGATTCACAAAATTTTATTTCCTTAAGAGTCTTAGAGGGGCGCCTGGGTGGCTTGGTCGGTTAAGCGTCTGACTTCGGCTCAGGTCATGATCTCACGGTCCGTGAGTTCGAGCCCCGCGTCGGGCTCTGTGCTGACAGCTCAGAGCCTGGAGCCTGTTTCGGATTCTGTGTCTCCCTCTCTCTCTGCCCCTCCCCTGTTCATGCTCTGTCTCTCTCTGTCTCAAAAATAAATAAACGTTAAAAAAAAAATTAAAAAAAAAAAAGGGGTGGCTTTTCATATTTAAAAAAAAAAAAAAAAAAAGAGTCTTAGAGATGATCCAGCCCAGACTCCTCACTTTATAGCTATAGCGGCCAAGACCCAGAGAGTGGAAGTAACCTGTCCAAATCTGCATAACCAGCTAGTCTGTAGAAAAGACAAGCCTGGAGTTCAGTTCTGTCTGATATTCCTCTGCTCTTTCCCTACCTTGTTGTAGAGCTAGAATTTTGAATGAAGAGCTATTCGGATGTGCAGCAATAAGAAGTGATGAAAGCCATTGTGGGAGATGTTACTAACACCCATGTTTATTCTTTTCTGGAATCAAGAAAAAAGACACTTCTCAGCTCTCTCACAGTTAAGCAGGGTCATGTGGCTAGTTTTCCCATTGGGATAATGTGTTTAATTGCTAGTGAGCTATTCTCTCTCTCCCTCTCCTGCTCTCTCTCTCCTCCACTCTCTTGCCAGTGACCCAGAAGGTGTTATTCCCAACTGATATCATTATGCCATTGTCAGTCCAGGTCTCTAAGGGACTTGTGGAGGAGAACCTGCTGTTGAGATGCACTGGACACATAGTGTGAACAAGAAATAGCCCTTATGGTGTTACGTAACTAAAATTTCAGGGTTTTTTTCTTTTACCATAACATAGACTTTCCTATTTTAATGCAGACATCAATACTATTTTCACTGGAATTAATTTATAATATTCCATAAAACTGAAATTCGCCTTGAAATGATTCTAGAGTGTAATGGTTTAGTCCATGTATAACAAGGCAAAAATTATCTCTATTTTGCTTTAATGTATTCTACATAGAACATTCCATTTGAAATTAAAAATACACATATTTTTCCAGTGGTCTCAATTAAATTACTACATAATCTCTAAAATGAATTTCTTGTCCTAAATCTTTGTTGAAAATCTAATTTAAAATTTTTGTATGTTTTTAATTAAAAATAACCTTTCTTTAATATATGTATTGCCAATATCACTTTACTATCTAATAATATATTTATAATTTTCATAACTCTAATAACTAAAAATACCTGAAGAAAAATAAAAATGACTTTTAATCCATCGCTGTTACTGAGAAAGAAATGATATAGTATTTGTTACTTAGTACTTCTAAAATGTACAGAAAAATAGTAAGAGTGTAACATTTATAGTTCTGTGAACTTCATTTGTGTGTAACATATTTTTTGTACATGTTACTAGGATTTGTAAGTTTTATCATTTTTTATTTTCTTTCCCAGTATTTGTTTAAAAGTTGACTTTCCTAATTATTAATGTTTTGCTCTTGGTGTTGTATCTTACTCCAGCCCACAGGCAAGAATTGTCCTGGAATTCTCAAAGTGAAGGCAGAGGTCATCGCATCATTCCCGTTTCCTCAGGCAGACCCTGGAGGTTACATGGGAGGAACAATCACTGGAAGACCTTAGGGCAAGAACTTGCTGACAAGTAAAATGTACAAATAAAATGTAAAAAAAAAAGAAAGGAACGAAGGAAGGAACGAAGGAAGGAACGAAGGAAGAAATTAAGTGTAGGCAATACTAAAAATACGACTAAAAAGTTGTGATTTTTTCACTTTTGGGAATTTTGGTGTCATGTATCATTGAATACTTTTCATTTGCCTTTTAAGAGTGATGCATAACTGGAGTGCCTGGGTAACTCAGTTGGTTAAGTGCCTGACTTCAGTCTAGGTCATGATCTGCCATTCCCCAGTTGGAGCCCCGCATCGGGCTTTGTGCTGACAGCTCAGAGCCTGGAGCCTGTTTCGGATTCTGTGTCTCCCTCTCTCACTGCCCCTCCCTCACTCATACTCTGTCTCTCTCTCTGAAAAACAAACAAATATTAAAAAAAAAAAAAAAAAAAGAGTGATGCATAACTGATATGCCTGTATGTGTCTGATCAAGTGAATACAAGTAAATCCACAGGACTACTTTTCGTGAGTAATTGACCAAGTCCCAATATGAATGTTTCTACACATGAGGAAAACGGGGTCTGGCTTACATCATGTTTGTGAGGGTGTGTGTGTGTACAACCTTTTCTTTTCTCAAGCTTCTTTTCTCAAGCTTTCTTTTCTTAAGCTTTTTTTTCCTCAAAGCTTCTCAAGCTTTCATCTTATGATGAATCGTGTTACTGATTTGCTGGTTTGCCCACCACCTCTCCTAAGTTGTAATCTCATGGAAAGGCAACATCACGTCTCACTTTACTTGTCTCAGCTTTCAGGATAATTTTGAGGATTACAGGGGAAACATATCTTTTTGAATAAATAAATATATTTTTCTTAGCCTGTGTATTATCATTTATACCCATCTATCAACCCAAGCCAATATATCGTATTTTATTTTTTCCAGTTTATTTGAAAACAAAATACTTCTTTATCCTCGGGGCTTATTTATTTATTTTTTTAACTTTTTAAATGTTTGTTTATTTTTGAAGGAGAGAAAGAGAGACAGAGCGCAAGCAGGGGAGAGGCAGAGAGAGAGGGAGACACAGAATCCAAAGCAGGCTCCAGGCTCTGAGCTGTCAGCACAGAGCCCGACATGGGGCTCAAACCCACAGACTGTGAGATCATGACCTGAGTCACCCAGAAGCCCCAGCCCAGGGCTCACTTTTTAACATGCTTTCCTATGTTGCTTCTCCCTGTCCCAGACCCAGACATCACAACCTGTGGCCACTTCACATACATTTATACTTTTCCTCCATTTCCTCCCTTCTTGTTTCAGTTCTCTCTTTTGCTTCCTGGTGATTTCCTCTACCTGCTGTAGATTACACGAGTGTTCATTTATTTTGGTTCTTGGGGTTAGTATTGGTAGCCTTGATCTTTGGGGCCATTTCATGCTACATCATTTTTGTGTTTCTTTCCATTTGAAGTTCATGACCTCTCTCTTTACTTCCGCTGTTGACTGTTCTTTCCTACTCTCTTGTCCTGAGGAGCCTTACTCTGTTCTCACCTGCCCCCACCTCGCATATTTCCTGCCATCATCCTTAGCTTCAACTTCAGCTTTGTCCTTAGCTATGTCTCTACTTTATTTGTCACCCCTTGGATTCTTCTGCCTGATATTTTCTTTCTCTCCATGGTATTGCGCTGGCCTTTGCCATCTGACATTGGCTACTTAGAGGCATATCCAAACTGTACCCTCAGATTCCAAGGCAGTGGGCCACCTCTGCTAAGACAACATCAGCCTGGCAGGCTGAATCTAAGTATAGAAATTCAGGCACACAAGAAACACAACTTTTTAGTCGTATTTTTAGTATTGCCTACACTTAATTTCTTTCTTCCTTCTTTCCTTCCTTCCTTCCTTCCTTCCTTCCTTTCTTTTTTTTTTTTTTTACATGTTATTTACTTTTGAGAGACAGAGAGAGACAGAGCACAAGTGGGAGAGAGGTAGAGAGAGAATGAGACACAGAATCTGAAGCAGGCTCCAGGCTCTGAGCTGTCAGCACAGAGCCTGATGTGGGGCTCGAACTCACAAACTGTGAGATCATGACCTGAGCCAAAGTCAGACGCTCAACCAACTGAACCACCCAGGTGCTCCACCCAAACTTAATTTCTATTGTAAGTTCTTATTTCCTAGGTGGTACAGCGTGATCTTGGTCAGTTCAAGGTTTCACCTTTTCCCATGTTGCAGCTAAGTTCTGGGTTGGAGGAGGGCATACTTATGCACATTGATCGGGAGGGTCTGGTCCTCATAGATAAGTGTCCATGTTGCATAGATTGGGTGTCCTTGCTTCTGTTTGGCTCAGCATCTGGCCTAAATTTCTGCTGTGCCAACTTTTGCTCCCAGTGGCAAGTTCTTTCTCTCCATCGTGTATTTTGTTTCACTTGGTACTGCACAGTACTCCATGAGTGTGTCAAAACCTCTTTCTGACCCACAGTCAGTTCTTCCTCATGGTCTTCCCATGCACTCAGAGATTTACCCTGAAAGGGCCATACACTCTTCTCCTTGCAGATTTCCCAAACCCATTTGGGAACTCCATCATTCCTACCCATCTTTCCCTACCCAGTTCTCCCTCAACATCCCTTCCTAGATGTAGGAATCTTTTATCTAGCCTTGGGATGGGATAGTCGAGTTCTTTCTCTTCAGGTCATCTCTCCCAGTTTATATTTATATTCTGAGTTCCATCAGAATCTAGGCTTTTGAAATGAAAAGCCCTTTTTTCTGCCTTCTACAGCAACTTCCCTTCTCTGATATAATGAATGCAACGGGGTTGTATATGTTGGGTGAAGGAAATCAGAGAGAGAGAGAGAAAGAGTCCAGGAAGAACAAGAATTAGTTAATATGAAAAATATTTTGCTCACCACTCTAGCTTTATCTCAATCACAATCACCTATATTTCTATCCTTTCCCTCCCACACCCTTGCTGTTTGTTCTTAGCCTCCAGAAGGAACTACAGCCACTCACCCCACCAAATGCCCTGAGAGCCCCCAAGGCTACACTGAATTCCCTGAGCCTTCCAGTCTCGCCTGAGTCAGTGCCCTCAATGCTGGCATAAGAGTGCAGGATGGAATCAGAAGATCCTTTCCTGTCGTGACTTCAACCCTCACCGACTCTGCTACTGTGATAGTGGACTCATTCCACATGCTCTCTGATCGTATAATCTCCTTATCTGCAAAATAGCAATAATAGTATCTCTTTCATAGCTTTATTGTAAGAATTTATTGTTAAAGTGTATGTAAAAGTGCTTTATAAATGGAAATATTTACATGAATTATTATTCTTTTCCTATCTCCTTGACTTCTTGCAATTCCTTGACATCTCACTCTGACTCTGAATCTTAGGATATAAACAACAAAAATAAGTCAGTTAACAAAAACTTCTAATATTTTCTTGATGTGGGTGCAAGAATTGAAGTCTTAACTCACCTTCAGTTTCTGATCTTTACTCTCAATCCTGAACTGGTGGAGATTTAATTGAGCAAGATATAGAATTATGGTGATTGGGTCTGACCCAAGTTTAAGTTACAAAAAAAATTTTTTTTTGGTCTCCTCCGTATTTCCCAGTATATCCTGTCTGTTTTTTAATCAGATATTCAACCATTTAACTTTCAGTTTCCTTTCCATTCCCAATTGATGGTGAACTACATAGCACCTGGCACATGGTAGATGTGCAAGTCTTATTGGTGAAAAAACACATGATATCACTCGTCTTCTTGATTTTCCTCCTTTTCTAAACTATTGTCTCTTTTTTTTCCAATTCCTTCTCTTAGTGCTCTTTCTGGTTCTTTCATCTTATTCTTGTCCTTTTTCCAGTAGAGAAAATTCCTGGAAGCTTCAAGGTTAAGTCTTTCTCTTAAGCCCTTGATCTATATTTCCAACTTTCTACGGAGCATCTTAGATGTCCCAAACCAATGTCATGATATTTCCCAGCTCAACTTCCAACCCAGTTGACTCTCCATTGAACTGGACCATGATGATAGATGATACCCATGTCACAGACTTGTTTGGTGGGATGGAAATGAGATGGTGACTTTAAACATGGTGCCCAACACATTGTATCCTAGTAAATGTTTGCTATTACTGTTATTGTGTAAATGGATTGAGGGGCTTCTAAATACCTAGATTTGTGAGGTTAAATTGTTTTCCTTATGATTTCTGTTTCATGATGATTCTTCAAGAACAATTGTTAACAATAGCAGTTATTTAAAATGGGAAGTTGAGGGAAGTAAAAGAAAGAAAAGAATGTTTAGGTGAAAGCACAAGTTACAAGTATACACTATTTTTCTAAAGATCACTAGAAGAATCTCAGATCTTTGCGTTAAGCAAGGCAGATCCTGTTGATTGAGTAAACTAGATGAAAGGTAAAAAAATCATCGGTTTTCAAGGCATTCATGAGTATCTGAAAGGATAGAAGGAAAAGAGATTTTCTTAGGTTGCATCAATGATTCACTGACAATTAAGACTAGTTGATATTCTGGGATTAAATGAATGTAGAATACAAATAGGGAAATACTTAAAAAATTGTTAAAGAGATTTTGGAAATAACAAAGACCTCAAAAATTTTTTTCCAGGTAATTATTGTGTTGCAAAAGATTGGCATCAAATAGTTGTCTGTTCTAAATACCAAGGAATGAATAAGTGAATGCATAAATAAATAAATAAATAAATAAAGTTGAAGTTTAAAGGCTAATGGTATTGAATTCAGTCAGCATAATTACTGTAACTACTTACTTATTCTAGCCTTGGCAGTTCAATACAAATACATTTTGGTTAAAAAAAAATCCAAAACCACCTTTCAGTCAGTACACAGCAGATTAAATCCAGCATTGGGTAAATTACCAACGTTAATTTGAATTTTTAAGGTAAAAATTAGAAAGGGGGAATGCGAGAGCATTCTTCAAATCTTTCATTTGAGATTTGAATCTTGATCTTAAGTTTGCAGAGTGCAGAGAGCATTCTCCAACGCTACTGTCAAGGTCCCTCTTCTCAGTCAATTTTATTTATGTAGAATCTTTCATCAAAAGATCACAAAGAGCTGTCTAACCAGCTATAAAGAAACATAAATCAAAAAGAAAATGAAATGCTCAAACAATAAAATTATACATTAGAGGCCCATTTAAAGCAGAGCATTTTAAGATGAGAGAAAAGTCTTGGCTGGAGTATACAGAGCATAAGTTATAATGGGAAGCTATTTCATAATTTGGTGAAAAATGAAACAGACCCACTTCTAATAGTGGAGAGCCTATTATTAAGAATGATCACTTGCATACCAGTGCTTTAATGAAGGGGGTGAAGAGCATAATAACTTGAAGTGGAATTGACAAAGTATGGAGGCTCTCTTCTTGCTGCTCCAGGGAGAAAAAAAAATTTTTTTTTACTCATAAATGGGCATTGTGCCCAAGTATCATGCTCTTTAGCATGCCTATTGCTGATTGCTATTGTGCCTTTCTCAGAAGGCTCTATGCTAAAGTCCCACAGTACATATATAATATACATATCGTATTTATGATATATATCCACCACAAGGGTCTCAAGGAAGCCGAGGTGATCCTTCAATCTCCCCTGTCATCTTTACTTGCTTCTTCAGCACAGATTAATTCAGTGTCCCCCAAGTCCCAGGATTTCCAATTTATAGTAGGAAAATATTCATTTTAATGTCCCCAAGCATAGGGAAAATATAAGAATGTTGTAATACTATTGCTTTAACAAAACCCAGCAGAAGTCCTTTTAAGCTTGCTTGTATAGAGAGGCTCAAGAATTCGGAGACATCAGTCTTTTGTTTTATTGGCATTAAAATAAGTATCAAGAAAATGTTCTTTGGCATAAAGTTTATAACATTCAGATTAAAGCCTACATTCTGAATTTTAGAATTTCAAATATCTCTAAGTTTCCAGTCTCCTTTTGTTCAAACCTGACTCTTCAGATAATTTATCTTATGGCTTGAGGATTATGCCTGACAACTGGTAGTAAGAAAATTTACGCAAAGTGTGATATTTACACCTTTGTTAATGTTAAATTTCATGTTCAATGCGATGTACACTCTGCATGTAATATATAGTGAGTGTAAATGATAGTGAAAGTGGATATAAAATTTTATCTTTTATTCATTTGTGATCTCAAGAATATGCGGTTTTTTGTTTGTGTGTTCCCCAGAAATTAAGAATTGGCAAGCAATGGACTAATACATAGGCAAATGAAGAAGAGAAAAAAAGCAACATGGGCATAGGATCATCTCTACCACATGAGATGGTCTTTCTGAGTTAGCGACATTTGAAGGAAGACCCAGGAGAAGAAAAAGAAATAGCTACGCATGTAAGAAACAAGAAAAAAAGAAAGAGCTCTCAGCAGAAGGAATTGAATGTGCAAAGGAAGGGAAAAGAATCAGATGTTTGAAGGACTGAAAAGAAAAAGTCCAGTGAACCTGAATGCAGTCAACTCTGGAAGAGTTTGGTAAATATGAAGATTCATAGGCCAGGTATCAGTCAGATTCTTGACTGCGAACACTGGAAGGCAGCTATGGGTATCCTAAACAGAAAGGAATTTATTGTCACATAGTGGATAAGATCCATAATTGATGGAAAACGTGGACCAATACGCTTGGAAAATGAGCAGGAACTAAGGAAGGGTAGGGGGAGAAACTATCTCTTTAGGATAATGCCAGTGTTCACGACTCCATTGGCTAGTTAATGCTACTAATTGACATGGACAAGGAAGAACTTCTCACCTATCTCTATAGCTTTGTGGCCTTCTCTCAGGCTTCAGAATGCCACCTGGAGGAGTCCAACTAGCCAAACATAGGTATGGCTGTGTGCCCTAGCAGGCCAGGGATGGAGAAATAACGCTCAGACCCGTGGTTTCAAGAAGACTCACAAAATGGGGATCGCCCTCCACATTGGTAGTTTAGTTGCTGAGCAGTCAGATGGCCACCAACACATAGTAAGAAATTTAGTTTTTTTTTTAGGTTCTATGGGAGGCCAGTAACAGTTTTGGGCAGGGAGGCGGTACAGTTCTACATTTTATTATAGAGATCACTTCAGTTGCTGCTCTTGAATGTGTCTTGAGATAAATGAAACAACACTGTAATCTTTGACATAAGAAAACTATCAATCCCAGATAGTTGAAACATAACGTCTGTAATAAGATAATCCCTTCTTTCATATAACTAGAATTTAAAATTTGATCAGGTAAGGTATAAGTGCTTTGAATATTTTTTCTCTCACATTTTAACTGCCTGTATTTTCTCATCCTTTAAAATCAGGAATTGAGGAGGGTTTATTTCTGACCTCCACTTTGACTCTGGAGGACTGAAGCAGGAGATCAAAGAACAAAACAGGGACTGTTTAAAGCACTGAAGCCTACACCAAAAACTTGGTAAGGTTTCAGTAAAACTCAGAAATGGAACTGGACAGAATTTGTTTTTTTTTAAACAAAAAATACAAAACTACAAACAAAGCATTTGGCCCCATGAATGGTAGTCTGTTCAAAATTGCTGCCCTCTTCATTGTGTCTTCTTTGAAAGCAATTTTGGAAAAGTATAAATAATTTAAAATACCAGTTTTTCCCTAGAGTCATAGATTTTCTAATTTTTTTAATGTTTATTCATTTTTGACAGACAGAGAGAGACAGAGCACAAGCAGGGGTGGGGCAGAGAGAGAGGGGGACACAGAATCTGAAGCAGGCTCCAGGCTCTGAGCTGTCAACACAGAGCCCGACGTGGGGCTCGAACTCACGAATCGTGAGATCATGACCTGAGCCGAAGTCAGATGCTCAACCGACTGAGCCATCCAGGCGCCCCGGTAGAGTCATAGATTTTCAAACCACCAGGAGACATGTTACAAATTCTTAGTGGATGTCTAAAAAACAGGAAAATTCCATTTGAGAAAAGAGTGAAATTTGCCCATTCGTTTCTCAAAGTGAGCAATAAGGATCACTGGAAGGAAACATCCCCAGAATCACGGTAGTCAACTGCAAGTAGCTAATATAGTTTAATCTACATTCACAATCTATTGGATTTGCTAAATGATTAATAATTCATAAAACAGTCTTTAAAAAAAGTTTTATGCATTTATTTTGAGAGATAGAATGTGCACGTGTGAGCATGC
Source organism: Panthera uncia (assembly GCF_023721935.1). NCBI lineage: Eukaryota > Metazoa > Chordata > Mammalia > Carnivora > Felidae > Panthera > Panthera uncia. Next base: position 58,444,178 of record NW_026057580.1, on the reverse strand, counting down.
AAGTGGGGGAGGGGCAGAGAGAGAGGGAGAGCGAGAATCCCAAGTAGGTTCCATGCAGTTAGCATAGACCTTGATGTGGGGCTCCATCTCACAAACTGTGAGATTATGACCTGAGCCAAAATCAAAAGTTGGACGCTAAGCCCAGTGAGCCACCCAGGTTTCCCCCAAACAGTCTTTTTGTAACAAGAAAATGAAACTTTTCCTGAATTTACATTTGAGATCAAAATAAATGGGAAGCATTTCATAAGATCGATTCTTGCCAGAAAGGCAAATTGTGTTATAGTGTCATACGTAGCTCATCTCAGTGTGCCCTGGTGTGTGCACGTGCGTGCACACACACACACACACACATATACAAACACCTGATTCATGCAACAAATTAGAGGCACTTACCTGATCCATTTGTCAATTGCCCTTTGCACTACAGTTTTTGGAGCTGATTTGATTTCCATTTTTAAAAACAAGAAGAAACAGAAAAGACGAAATACTTGGTGAATGTCTTCTTCCAGGCACTGTGCTTGATGCTTTATATGTGTTTTTTTAATTTAATTCTCATGATAACCTTCCAGGTAGTAATTACTATTTGATAGGTGAGGAAATTAAGGGCTCAGAGAAGTGAAGAAGTTTTACAAGGTCACAGGACTAGTATGTATGCAAGACTGAGATTCAAAACTAGGTTTGACTAACTTCCCTCTTCATATTCTTGCAGCCTCCCAGAGTTTAAACAAATAAGCTACCTCAATTTAAGGCTAGAATGTATGTTTGTATTAGATGGAGCCATAAGAAATCCTAATGTTTGATTGTTTTGACCTACAAAAACGGTTATATTAATGTTTTTATTGAAATTATAAAAGTCTGCAAATGATGGTAACTACTCCATTGCAAATACTGGTGAAATTAATTGTGGCTTCAATCATTATCTGATGATAACATGATATTTAGGCAAATAACAGGAGCGTGTAAAGTTTTTAAATGTTAGAATGGTTTTGTGCAAATGAGAATGTAAAAAGTCACATAAAAAGTCAAAGAAAAACCAGAATTGAAACACCAAAAGAGAGAGATTAAAGTAGATAAATTAAATCTCTCTGATTTGCCCATGATAACACGGCATTATTTAGCATTAAGTGTACTTGTATGAAATTGGTAACTAAATTTCATTCAGACATAAAATATCAAGTCCATTAAGTTATTAAAGTGATTATTTTAAACACATTTCTCTGGAACTACAAAGGTTGAAAACAAAAGTGTTAGATACATTTTTAAGGTGAAACTGATTAAAAATTCTAATATAAAAGTACTGGATGAAAAACTTTTCTGATCACGTGCATTAACTAAAGCAGCTTTGAGTAAATCATTCATCACAATGAGCATATACTGTGTAAAAGTTGATGGAAAGCTCAAATTTTAAAATGTATACTTTATATGTATTAAAATCTTTGAACTAGGGGTGCCTGGATGGTTCAGTTGGTTGAGTGTCCAAATTCAGCTCAGGTCATGATCTTGTGGTCTGTGAGTTCCAGCCCACGTTGGGCTCTGTGCTGACAGCTCAGAGCCTGGAGCCTGGATTCCGTGTCTCCCTCCCTCTCTCTGCCCCTCCCCCTGCTCACACTCTGTCTCTGTCTCTGTGTCAAAAATAAATAAATGTTTAACAAAAGAATAATGTTTAAAATCTTTGAACTAATGAACTATATAAGGTATTGGTAATATTGAAAGTTAACATAATGGAGAAGAAATGATATGGACTAACTCTCCAATTTATTTGAAGGTATGTTGCTTTGGTTGTAAATCTCAGTGACTCTTAGTGGGGAATGTTGATGCATATTTGATTGGGACATCAATTTTTGAAGAGTTCAGAGAAGATTATTATACTAATCATTTAAAGAATTAATTTATTGAAAGCTTTTTCAATACCTACCATGTGTCAACAGGGACTCAGAGATTAACAAGGCATTTCAAGGAAGTTTCAAACTGCTTGATCAAGAAAATGTGAATCCCCTTGTCCTTTAAAGGATACTTGGTTTATACCTTAGTGAGGAAGAGAGCAAAACTATGAGAGGCATTTTCTTGCCAGTTAGTAAGAGCTCAGGAAATGATAGCTCTTTCTGTAATTATAGTGATCATTATAGTGATCATTATAGTAATCATTTATAAAATAAAAATCCTTTTTTTTTTTTTTTGGTGTTTGGATTCCAGCGAGACTCTTAACATCGCCCCCTCCCAAATGAAATCTCACTGTGACAAGGAAAAACTAGCACTGAGAGAGGTCTTAAAATGGAAACAGTTCCCGAGATTTTTGGTTTTTTTCTATGATCAAAACTCACAAAAGCATCATTTAAATTGTGAAGTGTTGTGCAAAGCAAAGCTTTATGATTGTCATTTTCAGCAAAAAATGTTTTTGGATATAGGGAGCCTGGGACAGTGAGTACTGTATTAATTACCTGTTTTGCAGCAGGCTGACTTGAGGGAGGGCTCATTTCAGGAGACCTGAAAGAAGTCAGAGTTTGACTTTGAACCAGTGCTGGAGCGACTCTTGCTGTCTGGTACAGCTCTTCCGTTTTTTACACAAGACCTAGTCTTCACCTTACTGTCTTCAAACCCACAGCAATGGATGCAATTTGTGCACATATTAAAAGAAAAAAAATTGACATGTGGGTGGTTAGGGGGCCACTGCCTGAGTTTGTCTCCCCCATGAATAACTTTGGCAACCAGACAGGGCTGGGGATTTAGGAGGATGTGACTTTTGATGTGAGCGTGTAGGTGCCAGTTCACTCACAGACTCAAAGGTTGGGAGAACCAGACTTCTCCACGCTAGCAGAGGCTGCAGTGAGTGTTACCATGGGAATCCCAACCAGGCTCGGGGTGAATTCTGTTATCCTGAGGGTGGAGGAGTGTACCCCCGGTGAGTCTCCCTTTGTCAGACACTGTCCATAATTCCCAGTTCAGGAATCACTGTTGAAAACGTTTAGGTCAGTGCTTAAGAAATTCTGGCATCTTCTGTTCTGTCTTCTAGAATGATCCTCTGCCCTGTGAAAGATTTCTCAGAAACCTGGGTCAGAAGTTAATGGTCTTAATGTGGTGGAAAATTGGGTGAGTCTATCCTTGCTTGCTCTGTTTCAACTTTAGTGGAATACTATTTCTGCTTTTTTGATCATGGTCTCTGTAGGAAATTTTGAACGAGTGCTTTTCTGCTTTGTCACATCGTGGCACATAGAATGACAATATTTGTATATTATGTTGGGGAAAAGTATTGAGGCTGCTCATTGCAGAGGTGACTGCAGGCCTGGCCCAGCATCTCTGAGGGTCTGTATTTTTAGTATGTCCACTTACAGCTCAAAGGTTGGTAATTTTTGTTTTAGGGGAACTATGTCTATTACATAGTGAACAAATGGTGTAACCTAGCTTATAATCATGATGGCAACTACTTACTATGCCCCAAACCCCATTCTATGCACTCTGTGTGTACTAATTCATTTAATGCTTTCCCTACCCACAAGGTAGATAGTGTTGTTACTCCCAAAGTAAGAGAGGAAACAGGCATATGAAGACCAGCAGTTGACTAAAGGTCACAGAGACTTGTAGTAACTGACAGAGACAACATTTGGACCTATGCAGACTGACTTCAGAATTGTACTCTTAAATTATATTGCCTGAAGGAAGCAGTTGCAAGAAGGGTGGACTAAACCAATAATCCATATAATACCGGCACTAAGCCTTTTGGGTCCCTAATGCTTTGAGAAGATTCCAGGCAGCAGAAAAATCCCACCAAAGGCAGGCATTGGACCAAGGCCAGGTTTAAGATCTGGAGAAGACAAATTCTTATAACACAAAGTCCTGACTGACTTTGGGCAGGAGGAATATGAGAACTGAATCTTTTGATTTTTGAGCATAAAACCAGCCAACTTCCACAAGTAGAGATTTTCTTCTTTTATCTCCAGATAGGAAAGAGGTCCTTAGGTGATCAGGAGATCCAGACCCAGAGGGAGGCACAATAAAGGGTTCCTTGTCCACGGAGAGATGGTTCTATTCTTGGCCTGGGAAAATCGAGGCTGCTTAAATTCCACTTGATGGTACAATGTAGAGTTGAAGACAGTGTGCAGCAGGAATCCTCAGTGAGGAGCAGGGCTGGGATCTGGGAGGTACAGTAATCATGTTGAGTCCTGGGGGCACTTCCCAGGACTATATGCAACTACAACTCAGCCTCAGAGGGCCAGGTCAGACTCAGTTTAGTGACTTCTATTTTTGTACAATTCCCTAGGACAGAAACAATCAACCTGGAAATCTGAGGCTCTCTCTCTCTCCCTCCCTCCTCCCCAACCCTGAAATCATCCAGCTAGAAGACTTCATTGCTTCATGCTGATAAGGATAAGGAAATGAGAGGGAGGACAGCTTATGGTTGATAGGAGATAATATCAACAGTTGATAACTCAAAGTGAGTTAATTAGCGTCTAAATTACTTCAGTCTTAAATTAACCCTGAGGTTTGTTCAGGAACAATTTCCCTTGAGGGTCATGAAGCAGTTGTGGGAGAGACTAAACTAACACAAGATCACTGAAGGTTTGTTTTTCCTGGACACACAACTAGACCAAAGCTCCCTTTCAGCTAGATGTGGCCATGTGACTTGAGTGTTGGCCACTAGAGTGTACAAGGGAGTAGGGTACGTCCTTTCCAGGCCAGACCCTTCAACACTGCCCTCACAACCCTCCTTTCTCCTTGCTCCCTGCTACTCTCTCTTTCCTGATATGCTGGCCAGAGAAGATCCCACAGATGAGCAGGGGATGGCACAGAACCAGGATGGGTGGTGTCCGTGCTGTTGAATCCCCACAACTGGATTTTGTGAAGGTAAGAAATGAATTTCTGTGTTGTTAAACCACTGAGATTTCAGTGTTGGCCTGTTACAGTTGCTAGCACAGTCTGACTCAGTGCTGGTGATAACAGAAACAACCAACATAGATACAGTGCTTCTGTGTTCCAAATACGCTTTACTTATAGTCACTCAATTAATCCAAATCAAAATCCTATGAGGTAAGTACTTAAAGATGAGGCCCAATGTTGACTTGCCCAAGGTCACACAATTAGAAGGAATATGACAGTATTTGAACCTGGACAGTGTAGCACCAGAGACTATACTGCAGTTAAATATCTGAAGAGTTCTCTCTGATGTAAAGTGCTTTCAGAAGACAAACTATGTTCCCTTTAGTTAGGAGAAAGGGGTATGATTTTGGCCCATGCATGAGTTGCCCGATGGCTGTGGGTCTCTGACCATGAACACAAATAAATAAGTAAATAAATAAGTAAATAAGTAGAGGGACTGGCCCAGGGGAGGGTCACAGGGTGGTTAAAAGAGAAAACGAATTACAATCTGAACTTCTAGAGCCGTGGAAGAACTGTAAGTAGGGGACAGATGGGTAGAGTGAGCTGTGTGTTCAGTGCCCCAAATGAAGCCTGCTGGAAGAGGGGAAGAGATGCTTGCACTTACAGGTTCCCTGTGACCTCAAACTGATCCCTCAGAGAAGAGCAAGGTGCAGAGGGGAGGGTGGGCAGGGGCTGGACATTCATTTTATCCAGCTGCTCTGCATCCCTACTGATTCCTAACCTTGAAAATGCTGCAAATGTGTCAGCCTGGGTGTCAGGTGACCCAAAGCGCCAGCTCACAAAAGCCATGCGTGAAAAAGCCAAGGGGAGAAGACTGTTTGTCCTTCTGCTCTCCTTTCTGGCAACTCTCAAGCAGATATGGACATCAAGCATCCTGCCATTATTAGCCCATCGTTCCAAGAGGACAATGTACAACTATTGCTACTAAGGGTTGCTTTGGAAGAGCCTCCCAGGGCAATAACCAATGATTGAAAGTTCTGCTTTTCATGACATTCCATCAGAACAAGCTTGCCATGGGACCTGAAAGAACTTAACAGAAATTTTGATAAGGAGTATCTGGATATTAGTCAGTAAATGGGTTGTTGGAAAAGGTCATTTCTTTCCACTAATATTAAAAGAAAGAAAGAAAGAAAGAAAGAAAGAAAGAAAGAAAGAAAACTTATTCTTACAATGATCTAGATACAGTTTCTGTTAGAACTAAAGTTACAAAGTGCAACTTCCTTTCCATGCCTATGTCCTGGAATAAGTTTGCTGTATTTATTTAATCAGCTCTTATTGAGAGCCTGTTACCCAGAAGCAATTAGCTCAGTAGGACTTGGGTAGGTGCTGTTGGTTGAGGGTAGTGGGGGAAAATGGTGGCTACAAAAGCAACAACACAGGATTTCTTACTATTGACTTGGTGAGGAAGACACGTGCACAATTTATAAAATGAAATGAATAACACGAAAATGAGGGCAGCGAAAACGCTGTGTGTGAGCTAAGTATTAACCTACGTACTCTTTGGTTGTTCAAAACTGATATTTAGGGGTGTTTGTATGTTGGGAGGGGCTGGGGACAGGGATCAGGTGGTTGTAAAGAGTCATATAGGAACCCTACCCAGGAGCAATCGGTGGGGCTAGTAACTTGCACCAAGTACATTGGCTGAACTTGAGCACGCAGTCCTCCCCCCAGGGTAAGTTCTTCTGCAAGTTCTGCAAATGAGGAATTTTCCCTTTCTTTACATTAAGTGTGAGTGGAGTTCTGTGATTGACAGCAAGCTTCGTGTGCAGACCTTGCTTAAGGAGGGAATGCTGGGGAAGATATACTGTATACTTTTTGACATTTCAAGGAGGCCTCTGTGTGAGTTATAGCTGAGCACTCAATGGCTGCCACATTGGTTCACACCATCCCAGTGTCGAACTCATTGTTTGTAAAGCTCTTTGGGATAATTTGTATATGAAGGATTCCATATAAAACCAGTGTTTACTCCTTTTTGTGTTTTGCCTTTGGAGCCTGACACATCAGGGTGCTTTTATATGCAGCATGCAGGAAATTAAGCACTCAACTCTTACTAGCACCACCAGGAACTGGGCTCCGGGTGGTCTATCTAGGGGTGGTGGAAAGGGGCTCACAGGTATGCAAGTAAATTGAAACAAAGACAGAGCAAAACTCAGATATTTATTCAGCTGTTGAAAGTTTTATGGGCAACCAGACTACAAATAATGGGAATTATTTTACTGAGAGTTTGCTGAAGAAATGGAGCTTAAACTACCCCCTTCATTTTATTTATGAGTGTTGACGTGTTGATATATGTGTGTGTGTGTGTATATATATATATGTGTGTGTGTGTGTGTGTGTGTGTGTGTAATAAAATGTCTATTCTCAGCATCTTGTTACCTGGAAATTTCCATTAATTGACATAATTGTGGTTCATTGTGGAAATGATGCTATTAATCTATATTATAAGCCTGAGACACTGCAAAATCCTTAAATTAAGTCCTATTGAGACTTGATGTTTATTGCTTTTGAATTCTTTGAGCAGAGATAATTTCTGTGACATGTATGGTGACTCCCTAAACAAAGTATAGAATTATTCAAAAATATTTCACATTTAGATTATGTGAAAGATTACACTAAAAGGCACACAAACACATATCTCATGATAAAAGTATATAAATATCTCACGTTCTTTAAAGACATGCAAACTAATAAATTATTCTTGCCTATATATATATATATATATATATACACACACACAATATGATCTATATTACACACACACACACACACACACACACACAGTTAACCCTTAAACAACAGGGGTTTGAACTGCATGGATCCACTTATATATAGATTTTTTTTCTATAAATACAATGCATATTGTAAATGTATTTTCTCTTTCTAGTGATTTTCTTAACATTTTCTTTTTTCTAGCTTACTTTATTGTAAGGATATAGTATATAATACCTATATAAAATATGTGATAATCGACTATTTATGCTATGGGTAAGTCTTCTGGTCAGCAGTAGGCTTAGTAGTTAATTTTTGGGCGAGTCCAAGTTATACTCAAATTTTTGACGGCATGGGCTGGGAGTTGGTGCCCCTAATCCCCATTGTTCAAGGGTCAACTCTATGTGATAGTTGTTGGTCCATTTGTGACACAGCAAATCAAAAGGGTGTTGGCTGAAGCCTGCGAACTGTGGTTGGTCTTTCTTACCTGTAATCTAATCGTTGGGAAACCCTTGTGTTATAATAAAAAAATGATAATACAGCAGCTAGATGGTGTCAATGAACTGTAGATAGGGACCAAGAGTGACTGAAAGTCTGATGTCCATGTTGTGATTCCACTAAAGTCTTCCCTGGCACGTTGCACACACTGGAGTAGATACCGAAGTATGCACACAGTGTGAGGTTCTCATTTCTTAGGGATTTTAATGCAATAGATTCTGATTTTCCCACAATGACCTTCGGAAGTGCTATTTGACTCACATAACCCAAAAGCTCACAGGCCTCATCAGCATGTGGGTTCGAATGAGGTCCCTTATTGATGTTATAATCACAATACTTCTGTGACTTTGGAAAGTCACTTACCCTTTTAAAGACCTGTTAGCTTATCTGTAAAATGAAGGTAATAATAGGAACAACCTCATTTTGAATATAGATCAAAGAGGCTGATCTATGTAAAGAATTTAGCAGAGTATCCAGCATATAGGAACTTAAAAATAAATATTGCTAATAAAGATAATATTTTATTTATTGATTGGCTTACATTCTATTTTTTAAAACTGATTTGAGGTGATAAAATAAAAAGCAAAAGAAAAGTAGAGATTATATTAATTTTATTTTTTTCCAATAAAATTTCTTCAGAGCAAAATATCTAAAAAAGAAAACAGGGGTCATTGGAAGAGTAAGAGTTGTCGGCATCTCAAAAATTCAATTAGAATACATCTTAAAAAGTTAAATCTTAAAAGGTGAACCATTTAATGCATCTGTAAAGTCAGTCAATTTCTATAATTTGAAGATAGGTTCAGTTTCATCGTTCTTTCTTGCCTGCAACACAGCTAAAATATAGAGTTTTCATTTTTTCTATCCGACTGAGTTGCTATCAGATTTTTGTAAACCATTCACTCTGGAAGAATGCTTTGTTCTGGAAAAGGCGAGTGCTGGGAAAAACTCAGCAAGACTGCATAGCTTATTCTTTGAAAACTAGCACTTGATAAAGGTGTTAACTCGACATGTAATTCCACTTAGTAAAGGGATCATTGAACAGAATGGATGCAACGATCAAACCATAATTATACACTGTAGCTATAATTATTTTGCAAAGAAAAGGCACATATAACAAATAAAGGAAATATTTAAACACAGGCATAGAAAAGAAGAAAAATCCATTATTTAAGATGAGAAAGGGTAAATATGTGTGAAAATCAATGGAAATAAAAGCAGGCTGGAAATGTTTGCATTGAAATAATTGTAAGAATAAAAAGCATCAGTTATGTGATTCACCAATCACAACAAAACTCTCTTAGGCAAGATGTTTTATAATGCAAAAATTGAGAAAATGGAAAGGATAAATGTTTGTTGAATGGATGAATCAATGAATGAGTGAATCAGTGAATTGAAGAGGTTAGAGACCTTTAATAAAGTACCGTGCTACCAAGAGGAAATGACCAAATTAAGACATGAAGTTTAGTATAAAACTCAGTTTACTTTTTACCATATTGAGGGTGTTGAGCTAATTGCTTACATCCTTTCTCTAAGAACAAAAAATAGAGGGCATAATAAACATTATTCACATTTGGAAAAAAAACTAGCAATGAAGACCTCACAAAAATAGCTATTAGATTACAGAGAATAAGGGGAAAAGGTAGTTTCCTAAGCGTGGTGTTTTGCTGTCATAGTCAGGTGTGGCAGGCTTACCTGGAAGAAGCTGAGGCAGTCCTGAGGAATTTTAGGGACCAGGCTAGGGCCAGGGCCAGGGTATGAAGGAGAAACAGAGGTACCAACTATGGGAACACAGTCAAGAGACTACATAAGGAGCCAAGAAGATACAATATGGAGTCGTGGGGCGTGAGTCTTTGGGGCTAATACACAGCACTGGTGGCAGTGTCGGGAAGGATGAGATGCCCGACCAGCTGACTGGTAAAAGGATAATCTGATCTAAACAGGAGGTCGTGATTTTTTAGAACCTTTGATGGTCCGTTTCTTTCATGACTGTGACCAAGAAATCCCAAGTACTTTCCAAAATTTGGGGGTGGGTGGGTCTCAATGGATCTACAAAATGACATTTGAGCATTCCTAGTTTCATCATTGGGGCTTTATTTGTGCTTAGTTTCATTTAAAAAAAATAAGGAATTTTAGGCCAGGACAGAATTTTGGTCTATAGACGTGAAGGTGTTAGTTACCAACAGATGGTTATTAACTTCCAGACACCTCCAGAATCTTACCCGAGTGTGACGTTCCCGTTCTTTGAACAGGCATCACTTTGCTTGATACAAGTCATAACCTCGTTCCAATGGGAACTATCTAGTCAACGGTGGAGGTCACTTCTGCAGACCCTGTTAATGTTCATAACACGCTGACGGTTACCACATTCAATAAAGCCAACAGGATTTTGTGTCCCTAAAGCAATGACAGAAATGAGTTTACAGATATCTCAACTGCCCTGTGCTCTGCGACCATGATCCTTTAACTCTCTCCAACAGAGACCACACAGCTAACCTCTTGTATCTCATGGTTTAGAAGGTCCGGCCACCCTGGAAAGAGGAAAATCATCCCTGCCGCCTGCATCTGCTCTGTTTGCTGAGGCTGGAGGGCCGGCAAAATTAGAGTTTCACCGTGGCTCCTTCTGGTCGTTTTACAATTTGCCAATTTCTTGCAGTGCTTCGGATTGCTACAATCTTATCATTTTCAAAAACTCATCATTACTTGTTCTCTCCGTGTAGATCATTTGTAGTTATGAGGAAAACCTCCCTCTGCTTTTAATCTCACACTGGGGTAGGGTTTCACATTTTACTTCTCAAGTGCACTTCCACAAAAGAGAAATAAATAGGCATTCTGATTCTCTCAAGACCAGAATACTATCATAACTTTTTATCTTTTACGGCTCTACACTCAAGGGTGGGTAGAGAGGTGTTTTCTTGCTCTCACATGGAATTACTATTAAATATAAGTGTTAAATTTGGATTGATCAGGGAAAGAGGCAAAGAAGCCTAAAAGAGCTCTTGAATAGTCTTTGTCATTAATCTGCTTACAGTAAACAGAAATATTTCTGAAAATGGAAAGTTACATTGTCAAAAATCGTATATGTTTGTGGGCGTATATATGTATAATGTGAGTGTATATATGTTATTTTGCAAAGGAAAAATGGATATTATTCTTATTAAACTTAAGCCTTCCTGAAAAGATGGATGTTGTGGAATAAACTATTACAATTCAGGTAACAACAACGATAGGGTTAAGCTAAGACAGACATGAGGGATGTCAAATATTTGGAACTCTGTTGGAAGTTTCACTCCAGCAAAGCATAGCATCTAATCTGATGCATTCTTTACTGGGCTTGCAAAAATTGGATTCTATTTGTGAGGTTATAACTACTGAGAGCCTGAGTGACCTTTTCTTTTCATGACTATGACCTCAAATATTTGGCCCCACTCAAGAAAATTTGTTTTGGGGTAGTCTAGAGATATCATAGAACCTGAGAAATTGTGTGTGTGTGTGTGTGCATGTGCATGTGTCTGTGTGTGTGTGTGTGTCTGTGTGTGTCTGTGTATGGAGGGACCTGGGGGGGTGTTGAAACGGATGGGTTAGGAAGGAGCCATCTTGGCCTGTCACTTAAGTAAGAAAGGAGAATAGTCAAGAATGTGAAAATTAATAAACTATAGGGAAAATTACTGCCCATTGTAGAGATTTGGGCAAAGGGCTGCAAAACTAGACATTGTCAGATAAAATTTAGACTTTGGGAAAGTAAATTTCTTAAACCTCAGAGACAATGCAGGTATGATTCTCTGATCAAAGACTCTAAAAGGGTAGCAGCTTAGGTAAGATGAGCTTAGGTAAGATAATTAAAAAATCATTTCAGTTGAATAAAGGGTGGAGGCAAAATAGCTAATGACACGGCAGTAGCCCAGGAACCCTCAGATGAGTTCCAGATATGTACTAAAGGTGGCGAGAGGGCCATGTTATCAATGTTAGAGCGACATGGCCTTACAAAATAGAGCAGTGAGTTGTCGAAAACACAAAACAGCCACACAGCACACTTGAAGAATAATTGTTTACATTTTAATGAACATTTTTAAAGCATTTTTATTTAAAATTTTTTTAATGTTTATTTATTTTTGAAGGAGAGAGAGACAGAGTATGAGTAGGGGAGGGGCAGAGAGAGAGGGAGACACAGAATCTGAAACAGGCTCCAGGCTCTGAGCTGTCAGCACAGAGCCTGACGCGGGGCTCGAACTCATGGACCTCGAGATCATGACCTGAGCTGAAGTCGGACGGTTAACCAACTGAGCCACCCAGGCGCCCTTTAAAGCATTTTTAAAACGTTTATTTACTTTGAGAGAGAGTGTGTGAGGTAGAGTGAGAGAAAGAGAGAGAGAATCCTGAGAAGGCTCCCACTGTCAGTGCAGAGCCCAATGCGGGGTTCGAACTCACAAACTGTGAGATCATGACCTGAGCCAAAGTCAGACGCTCAACCAAGTGAGCCACCCAGGCTCCCCTATAAATGTTTGAAGGAAGAATGAACAAAGGCAAAGTTCTCTTTGCATCTTCTGCTTTGCATGTCCATTCAGAGGAATAATTTCCAAAGCAGAAAGTGTGGGAGGTGAGAACTGAGTGTGGGGAATAGCCATTTACCCTTGTGGATAATTGGTGATTTGGTTCATTAAATCAAGCACTGGCTGCTTTTGCCTATACAACTCCTCTCTCTGGTAACAAATTGCATATGTCTTTGTATCTGCATTGTTTAGTACATTTCTCTCAAAGGGAGGGGTTTCTATTTTTGCTACCAGCAGCCATTATGTTCAAGGCACATGGTTTTGAAGACTTGGATTTTCCTTCTGTTCTCACTTCTGTGTGTACAGAAATGTCTGAAGTTTAATCTTCAGGAATCTGAGATAAATGAGACTGGCCATTGAATTGATTTCTTCATTGTGGGTAAGAATGACCCCAGGAGCAAATGAGACTTGGGAAATCACGATATTCTTCAGTTCCTCAGTTTGACAGTTAACCTGCTAGGAAGAGCCCCACATCCAGTTAGACTAAGAAGGGTCGTATGAGTGTACAAAACAGTGAACAAAACCGTCCAGAAAATCAGAGGCGATTGAACTTTATGTCCCTGCCCAACTGCAGCGTTACTCAGAATTTATGGCTATGCCAGCCTTTGCACCCTCAAAACATTTTCCCAAGTATTTTAGGATTCTCACATAAATATTGCTGCAGTAAGTATCATCAACATTTAGTAGCTGTTTTTCAAGAATAGCCAAGTGACATTATTATGGTCTGCCATCAAACCAGGGGAGGTGTGGAGGAGGCCAAAGCTGATCATTGCAGAGAAAGGCGATATTTATACAGACACACAAAGCAGAGTTTATGCCTAAGAATCTATATACGTTTCCACATATTAGCAGCATATTTGGGTCTTCTGTCTGCTTTTGGTACAGTGCTCCTCATAAGTTTCCATCCAAATATTTTTAATGAGAGAGGAGGGTGAATGTGTGTCTACCTCATAGATAAATTTTTTGAGGTCATGTGTTTATTTTTAAAAAGGTGTGTGGATTTTGAATTCAATGAAAAAAGGATTATAGAGTACTATTTTGCCCTGGCACATTTCCCAACTGTCTTAGGAAAATTATCTCACACTATAGTATAAGGATCACCTGGAATTCTTGTTCAATTTTTTTTTAACATTTATTTATTTTTGAGACAGAGAGAGACAGAGCATGAACAGGGGAGGGTCAGAGAGAGAGAGGGAGACACAGAATCCGAAACAGGCTTCAGGCTCTGAGCTGTCAGTACACAGCCCGATGCGGGGCTTGAACTCACGGACCGCGAGATCATGACCTGAGCTGAAGTCAGATGCTCAACCGACTGAGCCACCCAGGCGCCCCTGGAATTCTTGTTCAAAATGTGAATTCCTGGTCTCTACATTCACCTCCTCCCTCCAGATCCTGCATAGGTGAATGTAAGTTAGGCCTGGAAATAAGAGCCTCAGGAGACTGGTTCTGTTTTGATGAGCCAAGTAGCATACTAAGAGAAACCTGGCTCTAGAAACAGCCTTGGGGTGTCTTGTTACCTCACTTTGAGAACCACTTCTCTAAATGTTCTAGGAGTATCCTCCACAGAAATGGATAATCCACTCTCAGCTTTGTTGACCATCCCTGCCCTTCACTAATCCTGTCTGTAGTCAACCAGTCTGAACTCCTTCTGGCTTTCTTACAAGACCCACATCTCTCCATCGTCAGTCTTTTCACTAGAGTTGTTCTCAGCCAGTCCCTAAACCTGATTGGCACATCCTCAAATTCTATTGATCTTTCCTGGCTCTCAAATGCTGCCTTCCCTACAAGAGCCTGTCCTTCTCCACCCACTCAACTTGCCATGATTTTTCTCCTGAGCTCTCTTCAATCCTGGTCTTACTACTTTTATCCATGTTTTATCCCTCCTAATTGAGCCTAGGTTCCAGAGAAGGAGTCCATGTCAGATACATCTCTGAGTCACTTGCTGCCTCACGGTCCTTTGAATGCAATAGATGCTCAAGAGAAGAAACAAATAGCTACTACTTAGCTCTGGTAATGTGGTGATCGATTGGAATGGGCTTCTTTTTTGTACCAGTATGCATTTCTCTTAATTAGGTGGGAAGAAAATCCAGAAAGGATCACAGCAGTGATGCGATGAAAAAATGGATATTTGGACCCATAGAAATAAAAGCGAACTCTGATCTCAACTATGTAAATCAGTAAAATTATATATCACTATTGCAACAAGAGTGCCACACTAACGCAAGATGTTAATAAATAAGGAAAACTAAGTGGGAGGAGTTTGAGGCGATGTGTAAGTCTGTACTTCTGCTCAATTTTTCTGTAAACCTGAAACTGCTCCCCAAATTAAGTCTAGTGTTTTTAAAAAGTTTAAAAAATGGGTATTTGGTAGTGAGAGGAAGAAAAGAAGCGACCGAGTAAGGTGAAATGATAAGAAATTAATCTAATCAGAAGAAATCCCCCAACGTTTGTTATGAGTGGTATTTCAAGAGTAGGAATACAAGGCCTGGCTTGCTATGGTTGGGGACACTCTTTCGTGGTTGTTTATGTATAACACTTCTAAAGAAGTCTTTGAACTCGGCTTTCTCATTAGTGAAATAAGATTTTCACGCTGAGAAACATTTGATAAAACCAAAGTATCAATAAGCAAACATGAACCTGATAATAAACACTGCCTAAGTAAGAATTTACCTTGTTACAAATGAGAGTAGGATTGACAATGTAAGTGTATTTATAAGGGCAGAGGTGGAACAGGGCTGTAGGGGGGACGCATTCTACCAAGGAGTTTAAAGAATACTTTCAGTGTAACGAAGAGACATATGATAGCATCAGCCATCATGGTTTGACATCAAGAAAGATAAGGGGGAAAAAAGTGATAAGGGGAAGAGAGGGAGAGAGCAAGAGAGAGAGAGAGCGCGAGAGGGAGCGCTTTATAGAGCTGGGCTCACACATACTCAGCAGTTCATTTCAGAAGAAAAAAATAACAGTTTTCAATTTATGCACACTGTAAGTATCTAAATGATTCAATGTAGACTATCATACCACAAACTCCTTCAGAATAATATAGTCAGCACAACCTGCACATTTGAATTGGTTTTAACCTTCATCAGGGTTCTCCATCCTCCATTTAGTGTTATAGCAACCCAGGATCTGTCTCTATTTTGTTGCTAAGCCATTTTCATGTGCATTAATATATATAAAATTATATATACTTCATATGCATTTCTCCATAAATAGAAAAGGGATGTTTGCACCGAGTACGTGTTTTTATTTAGCTTTCTTTTCCTCTGTTGATATGAGAAATACCATTTGTAGTTTATGAGGATACTTTGTACGTATACCAGACAAGGTGGTTTGCTCTCAGGGCAAAAGTTCTACATGCAATTGACTCCTCAGGCTGCATCTTTTCGGAAACACCTACCACACTATCGTGCAGCGCAGCGCTCCTCAATCTTTGATGTGTAAGCAAACCATCTGGAAATCTTGTCAAAATGCAGATTCTGAATTGGTAGGTGTGGGGAGGAGTCTGAAAGCCTGCATGCCTAACAAATCCCCTGTGTAGCAGGGTGCGGAGAGTCATATGATATGATCTTATTTATTTATTTTTTACACTTTATTGTAAGCTGTGGACACTCCACAGAGGAGGGAAGTCTGTTTTTTTTTTTTTTTCATTGATCCTTTCAGATGCCCTAAGGTTTAACATGTTGTTTGTCTCTTCCTTCTGTGTGTAAGGCCAGTGGGTATAAAAAGTTTGCATGAATACCTCCAAACACCATACATGCTACAGCATGTGCTGTGCGTAAAAGAGACTGTATGTAGTCAGATAATAAATGCAATCATCAGGGGCAAGCCTTCTTTCCTTTCTCAGAAAGACAGATTAAGGGCAGCCAGTCTGGCATTTGGCTATTTTGCACAGAAAAGGAGGTATTCTCCATCATAATTTTTTTTAAAAAGGTAAAGTGATGATGAACTGGCAATTAAAAATAGACATTTTCATGAGTTTAGGGATGATTTCTCAGTGGCCTTGTTCTAGGGGAACTTCTGCCCTCTGCAAATTTTCACACGGTTTCATGACGAAACTCTATATAGACAATATGGAACACCTTAGATCAGTATTTCTTGTGTAAATATATTTAGCATAAACAGACCCATTGATGAACTCACAAAGATTGTCTGCAACTCCAAATTTTCCTGCCAGACGAATGCTTTAACCTGCAGAAAGCACTTTGCAGAGCAGCTGAAGTCAGAGTAGGGGAGGGGTGGGCAGAGTGAGAATAATGGCAAGCAAGAGAGACAGCTTCAGCTGAGGGAATTCACTCCAGAGGAGGAAAATGTGTTCAGCTCCCCAACCTTGCAGGTAGCATGTTTGGCTGCCACAGGAGCACATTATTTGTTCTTTTTCCCTGACACTGAACTAAAGAATGCATTGTGGGAAAACCCATCGTGACATATGACACAGTGCAAAGGAAGATCACAGCGTGAGGCAGCATCAAGGGGTTGACATGGCCTTGATGCACTCGGGCACAGCACGGGGTCGCCGGGATGAGTGGCTCCTTCCAACGGAAGCCCTGGTGCAATTTGCACAATGCTCCTGAGAGCTCCCGGTGAAGCCCCAAGCCCCCGTAAACTGGGCCAAAGAGGAGAGCAAAGACCCTGCCCCCCTGCCTGCAGACACACAAAGGGAGGCATTTCAAAAGGAGCTTAGTTAAAAGGAGGAAAAATTATACACAAATATTAGAGGAAAATTGAAATGGATTTTTAAAAAGAAATCTAACAGTAAGAACGGGAGCAAAGAGGATGGGAAGGAAATGGGAAGTGCAGAGAACTGGCTGGCAAAGCACATATCAAAGTGATGTGTTAAACTTTCTTCTTTTTCTTTTTTTCAGAGAAAGACTCTTGGGAAAGCTACAAGTGAACCTGATTTGTTTTGGTTAAAGAGTCTTCCCGCTCCTCGCTCTCTGGTAACTTTTCAGCAGCTGTCCGCGTCCAAATGAAAGTTGGCGCTGGCGGTGGGGGTGTGGGGGGTGGGGAAGGGAACCCCCTCCCCCCCACCCCGCAAGCCCAATCAGGGCTACTTTCTATCCTGTCTCCCAGCAAAAGGCCCTCCTCCACGCCTTCTCCCTTGTTGCGCCTGCTTGTCATCATATGCCACTTTTTGTTCATCAGATTTACATTTCAAAATTTCCGTATTGCTGCCGTACATTAATTATTAATCTCCCACCAGCCCCTTCTGTGGAAGCATTTTAAACTTTGATTTTGCTATCCATTCTGAGGAGGATAAGCTTTAATCATGACCCCTTACTACTGGGTCTTTTCCTTTTCTTATTCTATGAGGAATTTACTGTATATGTTGCTAGATGTGTACACACTTAGGAGGACCTCACGGATTTTTTTTTGAAGCAGCCTCCAAATGCTGGAGATTGAGAATCACCATTGTCTTCCAGGGTCGTCGAAAGCTCTTTTGACCGATTCTGGGTTATTTTACACACAAGGATTTTACTAAGATTTAATTAGGGTTACGGTAGTAAAAAATTAACCAATTTTGTTTCGACTCTGTTAACCAGCTGCCTGCTGTTCAAGCCACCACGAACTGTCAGACCAATTGTCACCGTGGCCCCTGCCTTTGATGGGGTCTTCCCTCTGCTTGTAACCCCAGAGGTTGCTTGAGTGTTGCTTATTGATTTCATTTCACATTTAATCAAAGGAAACAGATCAAACTTACCATTTCAAGTTATCTTTCAATGTGACTTCTTGATGGTTATGATTTTTTGGTAACATTTCTGTCTCTGAAATCAGCTTACTCCCTGTGCCAGCCATTCTTAATATTTTAGGAGGATCACTTATCTCTAAGAGTTTTATAAAAGCTATAAAGGTGAAGTATGTGTGCGTGCGTGTGCGTGTGTGTGTGTGTGTATGTACTCGTGCACATATACTTTCTCCATACTATCTCAGGAGGTCCCCAGGGCCCTGAACGATTATGCATGAAACTTTAAGGTTCTTGGACCTTAGATCGAGAATTCATGATTTAGCATAGAAGTTCCTGAGTTTCGGGGCGCCTGGGTGGCTCAGTCGGTTAAACGTCCAACTTCGGCTCAGGTCATGACCTCACGGCTCGTGAGTTCGAGCCCCGAGTCGGGCTCTGTGCTGACAGCTCAGAGCCTGGAGCCTGCTTCACATTCTGTGTCTCCCTCTCTCTCTCTGACCCTCCCCTGTTCATGCTCTGTCTCTCTCTGTCTCAAAAGTAAATAAACGTTAAAAAAAAAAAATGTTAAAAAAAAAAAAAAAAAGAAGTTCCTGAGTTTCACTGTCCCACTTTCTGACCTCTACCTACCATGAACCCCAGCTGGAAGCTGTGTTGTATTTAGTATCACATATAAAGGGTCCTAACATGATGTCTGTATCAGTTGCACAGTTTAGTGGTTGTGTAGAATTTTGGGTACCAACTCTGTTAGTTTTTGGTGCTGCAGCTGAATTTACTTGGTGCTATATTCTACGTGGGGTCCTCTTGATTTCACTTTTGCTGTTGAGCAATGGGTCTGATGTTGTAAATACCAGTTGAAGGATCACAGCTCATGGAAGAAAACCACCTGACTAGGAAGCAGGTGAGATGGCTTTAGGGTCCTTCTTGCTATGACACAACTGTGTGACGTTGGGCAAGTCACTTCATCTTTCTGGGCTTTAGTTTCCTAATAATAGCTACCAATTATGGTGTCCATGCTATGTGCTGGCTAAGTGGTTTACATCTTTTGTCACATCTCATACTCACAAGGACCGTAAGAGACCACTTCTGTTAGCCTCACTTGAGAGTTGAGAAAATTCAGGTTTGGAAAGGTGAAGAGGGCAGAGCCTGGATTTGCACTTAAATGTGTCCTCTTGAAGAGTCCAAGCTTAGTGATTTTTGTATTCTCTGTGCTGCACAGCTTACTGTGTAAAGTGAGGCACTGGGACTAAACCACCTCAAACATCGTACAGCTCTCAAAGAGGCCACTAGGAGCCCTATTGACTAGAAAATATTCTAATCCTTTAAAAAAAAGATTTAAAAAACAGCTGTTTTGAGGTATAATTTGACAAACAATAAACTGCTTATACTTAAAGTGTACCTTTTGTTGAGTTTTGACCTACCTGTCCATCTGTGAAGCCATCATCGCTATCAAGATAATGGACGTATCCATTACTCCCTAAAGTTTTACTTGCCCCTTGGTAATCTCTCCTTCCCAAACTTCCCTGCACCTCGTCCAAAGGTAATCGCTAATCTACTTTCTGTCACTATAGATTAGTTTCCGTTTTCTGGAATTTTTTTTTGATAAATAGAAATCTCTTGTCGTTATATAAGTTTGATTTCCCCAGTGAGTAGTGATGCTCAGCATATTTTTATGTGCTTACTTGCTGTTGTGTATCATCCTTGGTGAAATGCCTGAATCTTTTGCCCATGTTTTGAATTGAATTGTTTATTGAATTTTTGAAAGATCTTTACATATTCTGGATGTAAGTCCTCTACTAGGTATAGGATTTGAAAATATTTTATCCCAGTGTGGTTCTTAGAGTCTTTGGTAGTGCAGCAGTTTGAAACTTTGATGAAGTCCATTTATCAATTTGCTCTTTTATGGATCATGTTATAGTTGTATCTAAGAACTCTATACCTAACCCAAGGGCACAAAGGTTTTCTTCTAGAAATTTTATAATTTTAATTTTTACAATTAGTTCATGATCCATTTTAAGTGAATTTTTGTGTATGATATGAGGTATGGATCAAAGTTTTTTGTTTTATGTTTTTATTTTTTGCATATGGATATCCAATTTTTCTAACAATATTTATTGAAATATTTTTTTGCATACGGATATCCAAATTTTTTTTGCATATGGATATCCAATTTTGCCAACAATATTTGTTGAAAAGTCTATAAATTCTTTACTGAATTGCCTTATACATTTGTCAAAGATCAGTGGTATATAAATGTGTAGGGGTCTATTTCTGGACTCTCCTGTTTCACTCATCTGTCTATTTTTGTATGTATGCCAGATTGTCTTAATTATATGAGCTATAAGACAAATTTTGAGATGAAGTAGTCGTATCTCAATTTTTAAAAATAATAATAGTAAATAAATAAATGAGAAATTATGCCAATCTACATAAACTATTCCAGAATATTGAAGAACAAATATTTACCAACTTTTTCTTTTTCAAAATTGTTTTGATTGTTTTTGGGTCCATAGAATTTCCATATGAATTTTATAACCAATTCATCAATTTCTATAAAAATGCATGCTGGAATTTTGATTGGGGATGTGTTGAATCCTTAGATCAATTTGGGAAACACTGACCTCTTAACAATATTGAGTCTTTTGACCCATGAACATGGTCTATCTCTGCATTTATTTAGCTGTTCCTTACTTTTTCTCAACAATGTTTCATAATTTTTAGTGTATAAAGTGTGACACATCTTTCATGAGATTAATCTCTAAGTTTCTCAAAATTTTGTTGCTATTATAAATGCTATTGATTTTTAATTTTGATTTCTGATTGTTCAATGCTAGTGTACAGAAACAATAGATTTTTCCATATTGTCTTGTGTCTGCCATCTTGCTAAACCCACTTATTAGTATTTATGTGTTTTTTTGTAAATACCATTCCTTATTTAGACATCTCTTATCTGGGCAATTGTGCTGTATGTGAATAAAGACCGTTAATGACTTCCTTCCCAATACGATGCCTTTATTTCTTTTTCTTACTTTATTGCACTGATTAGACTCTACTACAATTTTGAACAGAAGTGGTAAGATCAAAGTCTTGCCTTGTTTCTGACCTCAGGGAAAAATCATTTGTTCTTTCACCATGAAGTATGATATTGCTGAAGTTTTAAAAAAATTTTTTAATGTTTATTTGTTTTTGGGAGGGGGGAGGGAAGAGAGAGAGAAGGAATGGAAGAGAGGCAGAGACAGGGAGACAGAGGATCCCAAGCCGGCTCCGCGCTGACAGCAGAGAGCCTGATGCCGAGCTAGAGCTCACAAACCGTGAGATCATGACCTGAGCTGAAGTTAGTCACTTAACCAACTGAGCCACCCAGGTGCCCCTGCAGTCTTTTACATATATGCCCTTTATCAGATTAAGGAAATCTCCCAATAGATGTCTAATTTGCTGTAAGTTTCTGTAAGAAATATATAGGGAGAGTTTTCAAATACCTTTTCTGTTGTTTTCTAATATTAAAAAATCTTTTGTTGTTATGTAATATTAAAATAAAAACCACTAAAAATAAAAGTTTTTAATAATGTTAATACTATGTTATGTTTTTAAATTGCATTAATTGAATTTTTAAACCTTTTTTAAAATGTTTATTTACTTTGAGAGGGAGAGAGAGAGAGAGCAGGATAGGGGCAGAAAGAGAGAGAGAATCTCAAGCAGGCTCTGCATTTTAGTGCAGAGCTGACGTGAGACTCCATCTCATGAACCATGAGGTCATGATCTGAGCTGAAATCAAGAGTCAGTTGCTTAAATGACTGGGCCACCCCAGGTGCCCCTGCATTAATTGAGTTTTGATTGTTAAAGCAACCTTAAGAGAAATTACTCCTTGATCATGATATATTCTCTTGTTAACATTGTTAGATTTGACTTGATCAAATTTTGTTTAGAATTTTTGAATCTATGTCCATGAGGAATGTTGTTCTGTACTTTATTTTTATATTGTAATAACTTTGGTTTTGCTGTCAGGGTAATGATGCTGGCTTTATAGAATGAGGTGGGAAGTATTTGCTGCCCCTCTTCAATATTCTGGAAGAGTTTGTGCAGATTTGGTATAATTTTATTTATTTACTTATTAGTTTTAAAAATTGAGATGTAATGGATATCCAACATGGCAGAAGTTTAAGTTGTACAACATGTTGATTTGAAACATTTATGTATTATAATTTTATTCCCATCATAGCATTAACCAACACGTCCATCACATCACATGGTTACCATTTTTTTTTAATGATAGTCTAGTCTCTTAGCAACTTTGAAGTATATAATACGGTATTGTTGACTATTATCACAATGCTATGCATTAGATCTCTGGAACTTATTCATGGACTAACTGCAAGTTTATGCCATTTGACCAATATTTCCCCAACACACAACTAGCCACAATTCTACTCTGTTTCTGTGAGTTCAGCTTTTTTAGGTCCCACATACAAATGATATCATACATTTCCCCGTTGCCTGCAGGGTCCATCTATGTTGCAGCAAATGGAAGAATTTCTTTCTTTTCATGGCTGAATAATATTCCATTGTATATATACCCTTTCTTCTTTATCCATATATCTATGGTGGACACCTATGTTATTTCCATATCTTGACCATTGTCACTATTTTTGAGCTATTTGATTATTATATGTTTTGGTGAAGCTATCTTTATGTTTCTTGTGCTTGGACTTCTATAATTGCTGATCTGTAGGCTTATAATTTTCATCCATTGGAGAAAAATTTTGGCTATTATTTCTTTAATTTTTTTTTTTGTGTGCTGTCTTTCAATTATGCCATATATATATGTATGTATATATATATACATATATATATATATACATACATATATATATAGTGCTCTGCTCATGTATATAGCATTTCATGCTCATTGCTTTGATTCTCTTTTCTCTCTGCATTTCATTTTGGATAGTTTTAGTTATTTTTTTTTCAAGTTCATCAATATTTTCTTCTACAACGTCTAATCCAGCTAATACTACTCCTAGTGCATTTTTTATCAGACATCTCCTAATTTTTATTTTCTACGAATTCAACTTAAATCTTTTCATTTCTAATGTCTTTGTATATTAAGTCAAAAATCTGTATTCCATGTATTGATTTACGGGTCATATTTTTCTGCTTCTTTGCATATCTGGTGATTTTTGATTGGGTGTGTGATCTTATTTGGTGCTAGATATTTTTCCATTCCTGAAAACAGTCTTATGTATATTCTGGGATGCAGTTATATTAATTATGTACAAACAGTTTGAGGCTTTTGAATCTTGCTTTTTTTTCTCGTCATTTGTTAGATGGGTCTGCAGCAGTGTTCACTCCGGGGCTAATTGTTCCCCACGACTGAGGCAAGACCTCCACCAAATATAACGTGGGATGTAAGGTTTTCCAGGCTGGCTGTGGAAACAGGCATTATTACTCCTAGCCCTGTATGAGCTCTGGGCA
Source organism: Panthera uncia (assembly GCF_023721935.1). Classification (NCBI taxonomy): domain Eukaryota; kingdom Metazoa; phylum Chordata; class Mammalia; order Carnivora; family Felidae; genus Panthera; species Panthera uncia. Next base: position 58,420,400 of record NW_026057580.1, on the reverse strand, counting down.
CTATTAACTCTAATTCGTTCACATCATTCTTTCCTGGACAGCACGAAGTTTGCTCATACACATTCATGGGTAGGAACTCAGCTGAGTCCTCAAGGAGAGCCCCTGCCAATCTTGGAAGCTCTCACTCTGCTTTGCTTCAGGGGCTGTAATTATGCAGGAAAGTGGGGTACGAAAGATGGGTTTGCTTTCTGTGGGTGGAGAGGATACTGCAAGGCATCTAGGCATGAGAATTCCTAGAAAATGGGACTGTGGAGGACTAAAAGCACCATCCAAATGACACTCTTGAGGAGAGAGTGAGAAGAGTCATTCGGTTTAAACTGAAGTTTCCTGCATGAAAGAATGCAGTCCTTGTGGAAAAGTGGGCTAATTCCTCTTCGAAGGACATTTAGTCTAAAGCAATGAAGACTGGGGCCAGATTTCTACCTTTAACTAGTATATCTCAAGGGTCTAACTATGCTAAAGAGTGGCAGATGGTAGGTAGACATTGAAACTTGCGGTTCTGTCCCAAGGAGCTCATCTGTCTCAAGGGGTGTGGGTGCTATAGGTGGAGCAAGACCCAGATTCAGGAGATTTTACTCTATTCCTCAGAACCTAGAGATCTAATGACTGGCTTTGCAAAGGGCCTGATGAAATGAAAGCCATGCTTTAGAGAGAATCTGGCGGTTGTGTGCTATAGGTACAGGACAGGGAAGAGCCTGGGAAAATCAGGAAGAAGATTTCACAATTGGATGCGAAAAGCTGGGATGGAAGCAGTGGGGCTGGGCAAGGAAGGGGCAAATACGGAAAAAGAAGAGTTGCCGTCATTCTCAAATCGACTTGCTAAGCGAGGTAGGGGCAGGAGGCAGCCCAGGGTGACTTGAAGGCTTGGAGGAGGCTTGATTGATAGAAGGCTGGTACCAGGAATAGAAGTAGGGATGACAGAAGAGGAACTTGTTTCAGAGTGAAAATGACAAATTTATTTTTAGGTGTTTGAATTTTGAGGTGACAGTGGCATACCAAAGTAGATATATACAGCTTTGGGTTGAAAATATAGGACTGTCGGGGGAGTTCAGGGTGCAGGATATAGATTTAGGGGGTTCTCCTGATGAAATTATAGTTCAATTCATTCGCTTAGTTGTTCATTGACCAAGTGATTGGAATCAGCAGTTTGCCAGATGCTGAGCTTGAAATTGGGATGCAAAGACACAGAAGTGTGGCCTCTGTCTTTGAAGAGCAGGGAGCGGGATGTTGTAATACCATTTGCTATAGGCTAAGAGACTCATGTTTGTGGTAGAATGGCAGCACAGTGGAATGACACTCAACTCAGAGTAGGGGTGCTGGGAGGGCCTCCTGGAGCTGCTGTCCCCTGAGCTGTGTCCTATAACAAGTAGAGGTTCATCAGGGAAAGAAGGAGGTAAAGGGTATTTAATAGACCAAACAGCATGTGAAAAGGTACAGAGGCAAAAGGGAGCATGGACTATTTGGGATCTGGCTAGAGAAATGGATCCATGTGAGGGAGAGGAAAAAGAGAAGAGGGCAGAAGTTAAGCTGTGGAGCGCCTAGTAGGGCTCTTGGTGACTTCGAGCTGCTTTGTAGAACATACAAATGGGATGCCCAAAAGCACTGGACTCCATATTGTGGGTTGTGGGTTTCTCTTAAGCTTGGAAGCAATTTGGTAAGAGTAGCAGTTTGTGAACCAGAAGACTTTTTGTTAAGTGAAATAAGCCAGATACAGAAAGAAAGAAACTACATAATTTTACCTATGTGTGGAATCTAGAAGAAAGTCAAATACATAGAGGCAGAGTAGGCCAATGGCTACCAGGGGTGGAGAGAAAATGGGGAGATATTGGGCACAAAGTTGCAGTTATGTAGGATAAATAAGTGTAGAGTTTTAATGTACAGAATGATGACCATAGTTAATAATAGTGTATTGAATACTGGAAATAGACTAGGACAATAGATTTCAGGTGCTCTCATGTGAGAAGATCTGTTCATTTGTTTAACTGAAATAACTATTTCACTAAATCTGTATATCAAATGATCATATTGAATGCTTTAAATATATACGATTCTTATTTTAAAAATCAAAGAAATAGAAAGACTGCTCCAGCAACAGTGTGATGAATTGATTGGAAGAACGAAAAGCTGAAGTCAGGAGCACTAGTTACACGACTTCTTTAGTTATGAAGGAGAAATGAAGAGGGCCCGTTTTGAGACAGTGTCAGTGGGAATGGGGACAAAGGGATAGACAAAAAGATGGAAGAGTTCTAATAGGCAGGATTTCATGACACATTAGAGAGCAGAGATTTGAATATGGGGTTTATCAGCGTACAAGAGATGTTTGAGGCATTTGGAGGGAAGCACTGTACCAAGGAGTGTAGTGGGGGAAAAAATGGAGTCTGGGTTGAAACCTCAGATACCCCTGATCCTGGGATTCCTGTGACTTGATGGGTTTTCTGAGGAGGAAGGAATGAAGAAAGATCTGACAATAGAGGAATGAAACTACATGACTGTTACCATTTATGGGAACAAAAAGAGGGCAGGAGTTAGCAGAGGAAAGAATAGAGAGGGAGTAAAGACTGTGTGATGTCAAACGCTCAGTGAGAGTCTCAGGAGAGAAAGTGTGGTCAGCAGTGCCGTCAAGGAAAACGGGAGCGGAAAAGTTAGCACCTTTAAGACATTAGGAGGTCTCAGGGCGCCGGGGTGGCTCAGTTGGTTGAACGTCCTACTTCGGCTTCGGTCATGATCTCATGGTTTGTGAGTTCAAGCCCCACGTCAGGCTCTGTGCTGACAGCTGAGAGCTTGGAACCTGCTTCGGATTCGGTGTCTCCCTCTCTCTGCCCCTCCACTGCTCATGCTCTGTCTCGCTCTCTCAAAAATAAATAATAAACATGAAACATTAGGAGGTCTCAGGTGACCCCAAACAAAGCTGTTTCAGTAGAATCGTGATGGAATAGGCCAAATAACCCCAAGTGGAACTGAAGAGATTTTGAGGAAGTGGATTTGGTAAGTGTAGGTACCGGTTCGAGCCTGCTGGACCTCCAGCCTCCCCAGTCATCTGAATTATAACAGAATCTCACATTTCAAATTGAGTTCTGATAGTGCCGATAGTCTGTGAGAAATAGGCAAAATCCGAAATGGAACCAATTAAAAACACTACAGTAGAATATGAGCATAATGGTGGTTCCCAGAGTAGGTGCCTTCCGCAGTATTAAGCATATATGCCAACACACAGTCATGGAAAATAATCACAAAGAATAAGAATAAACTTCCTTGAGGGATTGAATATAGTTTAACTCAGACTTTGCATCAGCTGCCTTCTTTTCTGAACTATTGATGGCCCACTGTTGCTAGTTTCTTTTCATACTACATTTTGTCTTCTCATCTTTCTAACAGAGACTTTCCTAAAGTGAAAAAAAACCCCAAAAAACCCAACAAACCCTTCTGTGCTCTTTATCACTTTAGTTTATTTCCTGCCTTGTTGGAAAGCTTGCTCCTTCTGTGTGAAGCAGCAGATGGCAGCGTCCCAGACTGGTGAGAGGCAGGTGGGGTGCGTGGCCATGTGCCGTCAAGGCTGTGCCCCCCTGTTGTAGGTGGGGGTACCTGGCAGATGTGTAGACCGCGCCAGCCCAAACGTCTGAAGAAGCTCTTTCTGCCCATCGTGAGGTCCAAGGGGTTTCTGCTCTGATATCTACTGTCATGGAGAAAATCTTTTACCCCCCCTTTTTTCTTTCTCCAATCTTATACCCTGAGATTTGCAGTGATATGAATTCGCTGATGATATCGATGATAAAAAATTATGTACATAGACAATTTTGTAATTTAAAGTAGTGTTTTATATACCTGATCTCATTTGATCTTCAAATAAAAAATAACCTGTAAAGAAATCACTTCATGTTGCATAATAAGTGGGAAACACATCAAGGTTTTTCTTTCTTTCTTTCTTTTTTTTTTTTTTTTGTTTTAAAGCTGTTGGTTTTTTATCAAGATGATTCAGTAAGAAATATCTGACCAAAGTGCATCCTCTGAGTCCAGTGTTGGAGATTAGGAAAGAGTACATAAAAAAATTCTTATACTGAAAACTCTTGAGAAATTATTCTGGAGAAATCAAGGCTTTGTAGCAAAAGGTAAACATACTATTGACTGTTCTTAAAATATTTTTTAAGATTGTTCTTAAAATATTTTTATACTGCAAAATATATTTAAGAATCTGGACAATTTAAGGGGAAAAAAGCAAATATTTAAAAACTTAATTTTTTTCACTCTGGTTTTTGGTTTAGAATTTAATTTTTTAGTGGTGGTGCCAGGTAGATATTCAGTCTTTCTCAGTCCTTCTTATAATCAGGACTAAATTTCATACCTAAAATAAATCAGGATATATGTCTGGCAAGTTCAGACATCTACAGAAGCTGTGGAACAGCTATTTGAAAGCACATTTAGAACATGATTTGAGTTAAGTGGAGTGTACTATTGAGGAACCCAGTTTTTCTCCTTGGACAAAATGAGCATAATGGGAACTGGGGTCTTGTTAATGTTATTAGTTAAAGGGCATTAGAATGGTGCTGGGGCACCTGGTGGCTCAGTCAGTTAAGTGTCCGACTTTGGCTCAGGTCATGATCTTGAGGTTCATGGGTTCAAGTCCCACAAAGGACTCTGTGCTAACCGCTCAGAGCCTGAAGCCTGCTTCAGATTCTGTGTCTCCCTCTCTCTCCACCCCTCCCTTGCTCATGCTTTGTCCCTCTGACTCTCAAAAAAATAAAAAAATAAAAAATAAAAAAAGGGAATGGCGCTAAATTACTAAAATCAGAATCAATGAATTATGACCATTAACAAGCAGAAAACCAGCGGAACCAAAAGTTAAGATTCATTGGTGGATGACATTTTTGTTCCATCATCAAAATATCATATATACATATTTTTTTCATATATACATATTTAAAAAAATCATCAGATCATTAGTAGTGATTTTAACCTCTACCCAATAAGATGAATCCATGTGAAATAGATACCTTATTTCTTGTTTGTTTTCTTCTATTTTGAAATTCCAGTTGTAGTCACAATTTGGTAATAGTTTAAGAAGAATACAAAATTCTAATCCATGTTTACTGCTTTTCTGCTGTAGATATCTTTGCTGGGTTTTTTTCCCTGCAGATTAAAAAAATATAAGTGAGGTTTTTTTTGACACAAATTACAAACATACATAATATTCCTGGAATGTGTTTCAGTCTCTAGTTTATGTGCTCTTATAATTAACTAGATATCTTCAAAAGAAAGAATTCTAGTTCAGGGCTCAAATTAAGAGCAAGTAACTATAAACAGAGTGCTTGATTCATAAAAATAAACAGCACATATGGGCTTCTGCTGCAGATGTTATACCCTGGAGTGTGCCCTGATTTCCTCTTAGCTAAATAAGAATAGCAAAATCACATAGACGTGTAGTAATATATGAGCGTCAGTTACATTAGAATGCACGCCGTATATAGATAAGACAAGAGCATTTGTAAGTAGACTTTTCTAACCTCTGAAACTACAAAATGTTGGTTATATTACCTTTGGCTTTACAGAGAGCAACCTCCCCCAACCTGGCTGGTTCCCTTTCTCTCCACCACTCAGTTCTCAGGATGTTTCGTGCTTGTACAGAGCAAACACACGTGTATAAGCCCTTTTTGGTAGGAAAGATAAAGAACGAACATTTTACTGAATACTCAATATGTGATACTTTCTTTTTACCTCTGTTCAATTACTGTTTATATTTTAAGAATCTCCCCCAAGTCCCAATATTTGCACCACTTCTAATATAGATAGCTTTGTTTTTTTCCAGATTTTAGTGACTAATTTGCAAATTTCGTTTTTTTTAATGTTTATTTATTTTTGAGAGAAAGACAGAGTGCGAGAGGAGGAGGGGCAGAGAGAGAGAGAGGGAGACACAGAATCGGAAGCAGGCTCCAGGCTCTGAGCTGTCAGCACAGAGCCCAGTGTGGGGCTCGAACTCACAAACCCGTGAGATCATGACCTGAGCTGAAGTGGGATGCTTAACCAATGGAGCCACTCAGGCGTCGTCCTGTAAAATTAGTTTAATCTGTACCATAGCCCTTCCTAATGCAAACCCTCACTGAACACCCACTCTTTCGTACTTGATGAGTGAGTATCATTACCTTTATTGTTCCAGAGGAGCAGACCCTGAGAGGCCGGGTGTTGTGCTCTGCAGCATGGTGAAGACTTAAATCCGGGTCTGTCTGACACCCGAGCCTAATCCCTTTGCTGAGCACAAATTATGGGATAACCATACATACTGGGCAAGCTGTCCTGGCTGCACCACTACTGTCCTTGCCTCTTCCCATACTCCACAAAAATGAGATCCCAGGGGTTAAAAGGAGATCCCAGGGAGTAAAGTGATGCAGGGGGGGTCTGATCCCAGACACTGTTTCTAATGTGTGAAAGCCTTGTAGAAGTAATTCTCCATAGACATATTCACATTTTCTTTTATTTTTCAAGTTTTATTTTTATTTGATTTGAGAGAGAGAGAAAACGAGAGAGTGAGCACGAGTGGGGGAGGGGCAGAGAGAGAGAAAAGGAGAATCTCGAGCTCTAACAAAACAGAGCAAGGCCTGGGGCTCAGTCTCACAATGAGCTCCTGACATGAGCTGAAATCAAGAGTCAGCCCCTCAACCAACTGAGCCCTCCAGGTGCCCCAGAAGTATTCACATTTTAAAAGAGGAAGTCGGTTAGCTATAAATGGGGGGGGGGGACACCCTTGCCCTTTAGAAGAAGGTTTTGTTTGAAAAAGTTTTGACCATCAGAGCCACAGCAGAATGAAGATGGACCCCTTTGCTGTGGATTCAGGGGTCCAGATTCAGTGGGCACCCGAGAACATTATAAACAGGGGGCCAGAAATGTGCATCTAGTGCTGGCCCTGGTACACGCATCATCAACATTTTTTAGGTGGTTCAGTTTTGCTGATGGGTTGGCAGATACGGCTGACTGAATTTATTAAACATTGGACCTTGCCCTACTTTTAAAAATGCTTGAAATAATTTACAAGTTAAACTTGGTATGATGTTTTAGGATAAAATCAACTCTGAAGGAAGAAGACGTCAGGGATTTCAGGCATCACATGGACTCTGTTTTCTAGAAGCAAAGGCAAGCAAAGACATTGGTTTTGTAGAAGTCTCACTTTCTGACAACTCACGAGATACACACTTATTCACAGAGATAATTACTCTATGAAAAATATCTTCCTTTCTACAATTAGATTTGAGCCAGAGTTGATGGAGTCTTATGTGAAGAGCACACAGCAAAGATGATGTTTAGAAATAGTATCTTTAATCAGATCCTACTGGATTTTATTCCTCCCTGCAGATTTCCTTGTAGCCCTACCAAAAGTGGGACTAGAAGATTATTTAACCTGCTTTACAAGAGACACCTGGAGGGTTCACACCTTGGCCCTCTACAAGGGCAGAAGGCACAAGTTATTAGCTGTCTCAAATGAACATCTCTCATTCCATCCCTGATGATAACGTCTTCAACAAGCATTCTCAAGTGTGGATGCAAATGCGAATTATGGTCCCTGGAATTAGAAAATGCTGGGTATCATGAACTCTCTATATTGCTTCTATTTTTCTTAAATTCTTTAATTTACTTTTTGATATATTGATATATATACTCTTTCTCAGGTTACTGGTTTAGATATCGGCCAAAGAAAATAAGGGTCACACCAGTGAGGCAACTTACTATCTTGTAACTATCCCCTTTTGACCTTTTAGGTCCCTTGTCATAGAGGAGTTCCATAGGGCTCTTTCTTAGTGCCCAGTGTGGAACTTGATATGCTATGAATCCTCTAAGGACTGAAAGGAAACCTTGGGGAAACAGATTTCTGAGTCCAATTTGGGTCTGGGGACTGGCTTTGATGAAAGACAAATGTTCTAATTAGCTATTTCTATGTAACAGACCATCCCCAAACTTAGTAGTTTGAAATAATTATTATTATCTCTCATGGTTCTTTGGATCAACTGGGCTCAGTGCCTCATTCAAGTGCAGTTGGAGAGAGGCTGGGACTGAGTCAGTCATCTGAAGGGTCTGGATGTCCAAGGTGGCATCTTCACTTACATGTCTGACACCTCTGCTGGGAGGGCCAGAATGGCCCTGGACTGGGGATGTCTCTCTCACTATGGAGCCTCTCTATCTGGGTAGATCTAAGTAGTGGTGATCGAAGTAGTCAACTGTCTTACCTAGTGGCTGGCTTTCCTCAGAGTGAGAATTCCAAGAGACCCAGATGAAGCTACAAGTCTTTTCATGACCTGGCCTCTGAAGCCATGAGGCATCACTGCTGCTGAATTCTACTGGCCAAAATGAGTCACAGAGGCCAGTATAGATTCAAAGGGAAGGGATTTACAGAGTATAAACCCCAGGCATGGGGCATGGGGCATTGGGGAGCCAACTTTAAAGACTAAAACCACAACAGGGCAAGAATTTTTTTTTTTTAAGAATTTTGGACTAATCTGTGTCCTTGATCTTTGGTAAATACCCACAATGATCCCGAGGGGATCTCCAGACTGAAAATAGTCATGGTGAACCCATTCTATAGGCACAAACCACTAACTATCCCTGAAGTACCTGTAAAAAGACACAGGAGACTGGTTCCGTAAAAAGTTTTGTTCCTTTGTCAGGATTTATTATTTTAAAACTGGCCAAGGCCACCATCCAGGGGTGTGATCCTAAGTATGATACTTAGAAGCCTGTACCTGTAAACAAGTGAATTTTGCTGCCAAGGTCCTACACCAGGATAAATTCTTGTCCTCACAAACATTATTACTTGGCATGTGAAAATTATTATTTGGCATGAGAAAATAAAGCAAAGCAGAATACAGAGGACTGAGGGCTATTTCTCTGCCCCGTGGTCCATTTGTGACATTCATCCGTATCTCTCAATATAGAGGAATTTATGCGATCAGCTTGTTGGCACCTTGGATCACCCTTAGTGCTCTGAGTATGTAGGGTGTCAGACAGGTGGGCTGTGTGTGGGGCAAGGAAGAGTGAGGAAAGCCAGGGCTATGTAGTGCTGCCCAAGAGACTGTCTTCCCAACCTTCCAATATTCACTGGATCTCGTTTCTTCATGAGCCTCCTTCTCATTTCCCCTCCTCCCTTCAAATTTGAATAATAATTTTTATTATAAGAAGAAAAACAAACATAACAAAAATAACAACAACAACAGAGAAAGAGGGGATGCAGCCACTCAGAATTCCAGATTATAGGAAATGTACTTAAAGAAAGGATCACGCTATACATGTACAGTTTCTGGACACCTTCACCCTGGTGAATTTCATGCCAGGCATGTAATTTCAAAATCAAAGAAACGACAACCTGGGATGGTCACAGGAGAGTGGGTAGAATAAAGATCAACTTAATGAATGCATTGTGTATACAGTCTCTGAGGGTCACGATTTCAGGAGAGAAAAATAAGGGAAAGAGCAAGGAACAGAGAGTGTGGCAGAGAAGATAATAAAGAGAGAAAGGGGGACGGCACATCGGAGAAGAGTGGAGAGAAATCTAGGAAGAAAGAGGCCACACCTGGGGAAGAAAATATAATCACTACCAAACATGTTCCTCTATATTTAAATGTTGAACATAAAATGATTCGTAAAGTTCAGAATAGTCATTTTTCTGAGAGACAGAAGTAGAAGATGTCAGAAGAGAGGATTGTGGGATGAATATGCATAGTCACAGTGATACAGGGAGAAGGTCAAGGGCAGCTTACTGTCCTATGGTAGCTTGAAAGCAAAAATCTTACGGATCGGGCTCATGTCCCCCACGTTTCTGACCAGTTGTTTTGCTGATAGGTTTGCAATAAATGTTCCTGCCTGATGAAGAATTTTTCACGAAAAGGGATTCGTTTCTCGAAACCCATCTGAATGAAGATGGAATCAAGAAAATAAGGGGTAGCGATTCATTGCGTGGTTTAGGGTCGATCCTGGCTCTGCCCCTTAGCAGTTCTGTGACCAGAGCAAGTTCCTCATCCTCTTTCCGTTGCAGGTTCAGTATCTGTAAGAAGGGTGGGTAGCAGCGGAACATGCCTCCTAGGGTTGCTGTTAGGATTAAGTGGAATTGTGTGCAAAGGTTGAGCACGTTAATGTAAGACGCAGCGCATGGTAGCTGGTGTTATTATTACTCTGTTGCTATTAATAATAACAGCACATTTCAACTTTCTCTCTTCTGTGCTATTTTAAGCCCCTCCCCAAGGCTGTACTCTGAGTGTAAAATCAAAGTGTATTTCTTTGCACAGTACATGGATGTTAATGAAAAACTTTTGGGAGGCCACAGATGAAAATGTTCTGGTAGAGATGCAATGTTTACTCAGATATACTTGTTAAGCCACACAAAACTTTTCCGTTTTCCTGCCTCTCAATTAGCTCTAATTCTTGACTCCGCTACCTCCAGCTTTTGGAGTAAAAGTGTTTTCGATGGTCCACTGGGCCGCTGGATTAAGCTGTACTTAAGTTACTTATATGCAGAAATAAACTTGTCTTCTTTCCCCTTATCCTTCCCATACAATGGCACATTCCTACTAATTACGTTATTCTCTGTGATTCTCCAGGGTCCCCTGGATAACAAGAAGAGGCAATGTTACAGGACATATACTTTTACGCTTTATTGGCCTCTGTTATCCACGGGCCTAACACTGAAGCTGAGCAAACAGTCCAGACCCAAACGTGAAAACCCACTGATTGTCAATCACGTGAAGTCTGAATTTGATTAGAGGGCCAATTTCCTGCCCTTTCCTCTGTGCTTATGGAGAAACGAACAGCTCTCAAGTCCCTAAGAGATACTGCTTGATTTAAGCCCTGTGAAATTCTAACCAAAAGGTAATAGAAAGGAGAAACCAAGCTTATCAAATTTTCCTTAGGAGCATTGGTGTGTTTCACCTGTGGTAATTGGTGGAGTTCAGGCCTGCACTTCAACAGGCTCCAGGAAGTTGCCAGAAAGAACTACCAATAAATAAGCCAGTGCTTTGGAAAGCAACTTTTATGCTCTCTGGCATTGATTTAGAGGAGGTCTAAGAGGCGTGTAGAAGCACACAGGGCTGGTAAGTGACTGGGGGTGACTTTTGGGGTAAGTCATAGTTATTGGTTAATTACAAGAAGCATTTTGACGCTGTGAGGTCGTTAACTGGATGAAGGACACTGTGTATGGAACGAAGGTCTGTTTCTGTTAAAGGAGCCTAACAGAGAAAGAAGCCAATGAGAGACAGTATCACCTTCTCCTTCAGAAACAGATAAGTTCACCTATTTATTGGAGCATTTCATAAGAAACAAAGGAGAGGGAAGAAAAAAACCCCTCACAGGTGTCCTTTTAATTAAATCAGTGCTTTTGATATTGTGACCAAAACTGCTTAGGCTGCAGGGCTAAATGTGCTAAAATGTGCTAAAAGGGCACTGCTCATAGAACCACCCTCTGGAAAGGTTTCAGGGATGAAAGTATTTATGGCATAAAGAGGGAGATGCATCTTAAATAGCTTACTCTGAAAATCTGATACGAAAAATAAGAAAAGCCATCAGAGCGTTGCGGGCGGGTTTCACCGGGCATATCCCGGTCCACGTCAGCGCCGCTGATCCTGATGTTCACGCACACGACAGTCCACCATGGCTCGGTGCATTTCGATGAAATTGAAAATCGGGCTTGGGGATAACTGGATTCGTAGAGAGGACCAAGGGATCGAAGTCTTTCTGCCTCCAGTGGCCAGGACGAACTCGGCTGCTCTTGAGGACGGAGCAGGGAGTAAGTGTGGGGAAGACACAAAGCAGGCATGCGTCCTGACAGCCTTGCCCACCAGGAACAGGGAGGGAGACAGAAGGTAGCACTGGCTCTTGCCCTTCCATCACAAAGGACCGATGTCTCTTTGGGGCCATCGACTCCTTTTCTCTTTTGGTTTTGTCTCCTGCACAAGGTATGCTTCACATCATTGTAAGAAGGAAATTCCAGAAATGAGTTTCAATTCAACACTGCAAGTATTTATTGAGCACCTGAGCCCTAGACGCTGCCTGGGTATCTGTGCCTGTTGGCAGATGGAGATGAAAAGCAGAGACCAAGAACGTGTCCCATTCCCATGAAAGGGAAAACCCAAGTTCTGGACAACTCATTCCAGGTACTTCTATACCGGAGGCAGCCTTCTTGAAAGAAGTCGGACTTGAGAAGCTGTCACCAATGGAGCTGTTTCTCTGGCGTCGTGTTCATTTAGGCACAGCCGAAAGGCCCCTTTGACAGCATTTAGTACACGGTCGAGCCATTTCAATCTCAGTGAATATTAGGGGAGAATGCTTTCCCTTTATTGCAGAAAGCAGCACCGTGAGGAGATGAGGGAAACAGAAAAGCAGCAGCCATGCTATTAGGAGAGCCAGATCCTCCTGCTGTCCAAGGCTGAATCCTGGCCAGGGCCAGCCTCCACAACCACGAGCTCTGGCCGTTGTCAGCTGCAGTGACACTACAGTTCCTTTGAGGACTGGGAGGACGTGCCCAGGATAACAAAGATACACATGTAAATAAGAAGCCACTGGGGTTTGCGGGGTTTTGACAGTTCACCAGTGTCCATTTGTTGAATTCCGCATTAGCGAAGCAATAAGAACCGTCTCTGACCTTTTGTTATGAGCAAGAGGACCAACTGGGGGCCTGAAATGTACATAATGACAAATTGGCAATAATATTAACAATAAAACTTTTGAGAAATGAGCTTTTTTTTTTTTTTTCCTTTTTGTCTCTCCCTGGCCTGTTTCCATCCCTAGCCTGGGCTCCCTGGGTCAGAAAAGCATGCATCCCAGTTTTCTTTCCCTTGGGAGCCATGTGCTGTGTGAGCTGCTGTCTCTGGGTGGATTGGCCATCTTTCTTCTGGTTCTCCCTGCAGTTTGCCTGAGGAGTTACTAGAAATCCCCTGGGAAGGCAGTGGGCCCAATTCTTGGCTTCTGAGCCCTTTTCAACTGAATAGGGATAATGGTCCTGAATGGGGAGAACCTTATCCACGTTTTAGCACTTTTAACACTGGAATCCAGAGACCACAGAGGGTGATGCCTCCAGCTCTTGACTGATGTCATTCATTTGAAACTTAATACATCATAATATGTACTATTCCTTACCTGTCCGGAAAAAGATTTTATTTTTTGATGATGATAAAAAGAATCCAGAGTTACTGAAAAATCTTAGAACGTACAGAAATAAAAATGTAAGGGATGAATTAAAAATCATTTGTCATTTTATTGCCTGGAGGTAGCCATCGTTAATAATTTTGCATTTATTCTTTAAGATCTAGCTTTATGTTGATACACACCTATTTGCCTGTTAAAAACTCAATGGTACTATGTAAACTGTTTAGCGAACTCTTTTATTTTTTCTATATCAACAAATATAGATCTCCATTACATTTTTATGCCCTCGTAGTATTCCACAATGTAAATGAACCATGACTGACTCAAGCTATTATTCATTGCTGGTGAGTACTTGGGTTGTTTCTGATTTTTTCTAAGTCTTTGGTCTTACATAAACACATTTTCAGTGAATATCTACATAAATTCTGTGAGGGTTTCCCATTACCATTTTTGTCTACCTCCTGTAGACAGGAGCTCTTTATATGTTAGCACATTGTTTGAAATGTGTGTGTGTGTGTGTGTGTGTGTGTGTTCTTTTTTTTTTTACATTTTTTTTTCTCAGTTTGTTGCCTGTCTTGAACTTTTATTCATGGTTTTGCTATTACTGTTTTTGACCATTGGTAAGGTGTTAGGCATTTATATAATTTTAGTTACCAGTGGTTTCCTTTATGTACAGCACAGTGTTTAAGAAACCCAGGTTTTCAAAACACACTGCCTAAATTTGAATTCCATCTCTGTTGTTTATTACCTGCGTGGTCTTGGTCAAGTAATTTACTTCAGTTGTTGTCAATTCCCTTACCTGTAATATGGAGATGACAGTGGTACCTACCCGATGATGGACATTGAATAAAATAATACACGTAAAGATAAGTGCCCAACACAATACGTATATAAATCAGTAAGTATTAAAAATTATTTTTATTGTTATTTGAGAGTAAATATGGCAAAGAAAACTGCAAATAAAACATGTGTAAGTTCAACTTCAAATCGTATTTTAGAAACAAGTAAAAGTAACCATTTGGGGAAAACAAGTTGTGCAAATTACCAAGCCCAGAAGTACAAGGAGGATGGAAAACAAGTATGTTTAATACTCTCTATAAGCTGCAACAGAAAAGAAACTTCTCATACTTTGACATTCTAAGCACAGAAACAAAATATAGTTTGCAAGTGCTTGGCAGAAAAAAACTCAGCATCGTCTTTCAAGAAGAAGTGTCTAGGCTTCATATGAGAAAATCTGGGATGTCAAAACGTGCCGCATATTGAGATGAAGAGGTCATACATGGGGGTGTCCGTATGATCCAGCTTGGAGCAAGGCAATAGGTAGCACTTGGGGGTTGCCCAGGATGGTCAAGATCGCCTGGAGGGTGGTAGGGCAAGGTGGAAGTGGCATGGAGTCAAAAGAGAGGACAGAGGAGGTGGGGTTGGTTTTGAATAAATATGTAAATCAAGAAGGCATGGTTGAGCATCTCTGGGGTGCTGTATCCTCACGATGCTTCCTGCTCATGTCCTGCCCAATTGACATTGCTACATGGGAAACCCTGAGCAGGACAACGATGAAGTTGACGGACTCTTCTGATCGCTCAGATTGCGCTCCTTCCCTTTGCTATCACTGGGAGGGCTATGTCCATTCAATTCCAGAGTGGGGATAGAACTGATAGTCTGTAATTCTTTTATAAAATTTTTTGTTAATGTTTATTTATTTTTGAGAGAGACAGAGCATGAGCGGGGAGGGTCAGAGAGAGAGGCACACACACAGAGAGAACCTGAAGCAGGCTCCAGGCTCTGAGCTGTCAGCCCAGAGCCCGACGCGGGGCTTGAACCCACAAACCGGGAGATCATGACCTGAGCTGAAGTCAGATGCTTAACCGACTGAGCCACCCAGGCGCCCCTCTCGTCTAGGGGGCTAGATTTTTATTCTTGTCATCACCAGTATACTAATCATCATTATAAACATTATTAGTAAGGTTTTCTGTCATTGGTGCCATGCTTAGAGAGACCTTCATGGTCCCGAGACTGAAAAATATTCATCTGTATTTTCTTTCTTGTACTTCTGTAATTGCATTGCTTTACTTCAGATTTTCAATGCTGATCGTTTTTACATATGTGTTCTATCTCCCTGACTTCCTTTCTAAGCAACTAGAGGTCAGGAAAAATGTCCCTGTTACTCTGTGGCTCTGGCCTTGCACAGAGCCAATCCTGGTGGACCTTCAAAATTTGTCTATTGATGTGATATTGATTGCAAAAGGCTATTTTTCCTTTGTGATTTTATGTCTGGTAAAATTTGGTTTTAGTTTTCGGATGGTGCTTGCTGTGATTGAAGAAGCCTGGACTGAGTCCTCTCAGGAAGTGGTCAGTGCCCTCCATACTTGGGGGTGAGCTTAGGAGGATGCCCAGGGGCCTCTGTCGGGTAATAAAGAGACATCATGACTCCAAACTCTATGACAGACGGGAGTTCCTAATCATTGCTTCCTTGCAGGCAAGGAAGGTATGTTTGTGTGTGTGTGTGTGTGTGTGTGTGTGTGTGTGTGTGTGTATAGCCCATCATTTTTATCACTTCTTAGAGAACTCAGGGACTAACAAATGATAAGGAACCATTGTTTTCTGCTCCTACCCTGGGTGGCTGCCGGGGTCTTGTGAACTCGGAGGACCCCATCGTCCCTTGTCCTTTCCCCAGCTTGTCTGCTCTGCAAGGAGAGGAGAAGACTCAGCCCTGAGTGAAGCTGGCTTCAGGGACCACTGTGGACCCTTAGCAGTTCCAAAGGCAGATAAAGTGCTCTGGCCTCATTCTGACCCTTGTCTCACCCACAGCTTCATGGGAAGAGAGAAAAAAGAAAACCATCAGCCCAGGATAGAGTTCCCAGAACTCTTTGTACCCTTTGTTCCTCTTATCACCACCCGATATAATGATGCATTTCTCTGCTTATATGTTTAAATGTGTCTCCTTATACTAGGTTGTGAATTATGTGGGAGCAATGGCCTCATCTATCTTGTTCACTACTTTATCCACAACAGCAAAAATAGTATTTGACACACAATAGATATTCAATAAAGGCATATTTTAATTAATCAGTGCACAAATTCATGTTGAATGATTTTTGACAGCACTAAACATGTTCACGTAGCTAAAGCCTTTAATAAGTGCTAGAAAATGGGGCGCCTGGGTGGCTCAGTCATTTGAGTGTCCAACTTGTGCTCAGGTCATGATCTTGCGGTCTATGAGTTCGAGCCCTGCGTCAGGCTCCGTGCTGACAGCTCAGAGCCTGGAACCTGCTTCGGATTCTGTGTGTGTCTCTCTCTCTCTGCCCCTCCCCCACTCGTACTCTGTCTCTGTGTCTCTCAAACATAAATAAACACCAAAAAACGTGCTAGAAATCACTAAGGACAGGTAGTGTTGATATGCCCATTCGCACCCACAAATCATCTGGATCCATGCATAAAACATACAGGGGGCCCATACTTTCCCAAACACTGGTTCCAGAGAAGTGTAGTTCATTGTATAGATATATAATAAATACTTGTAGGTGGCTAATTGGAGTTTGAAGCACAGCGCCTCTGCTAATCTAATCATCACTCAAGTTGGGATCTACTTGGATGATTCTAAATGTCCCATAGTAGTAATTGAACTAACTATTGTCCCATGTGCAACACCCTTGCTCGTTCAGAAGGCTCAGATCCATGCCCTGTGGAAGTGAGGGCTCCTCATCTTCCTGCTCTCAGTGAAGTCTTCCTGATTATTTGTCCCTGCGGATTCCATGAAGTTCTGGACTTCAAGGAAGGAAGAAATGATTGACATTTGTTTATGTATGAGATATTTATTAAGTGCTTCTCAGTGTCAGAGACCATGCTGGCTTGATGTGGGAGCCCAGAAGAACTGAGATGGCTTAGCTAGAGAAGAAATCTTCAGGAGCGAGTTAGCACTCGCTTTCAAGGACAAGATGAGATTGAGGAGGTGGTGGTGAGCAGCTTTCTTCACCAAAAAGTAAGGCAAAGCCCCAACAATAACCCAGCAACCTTTGGATGAAAAGGGACTGTAAACTGGACTGAGGTAAGGACAGGGGCCATACTTTCTAAACTAGAAATTGAGACACATGGTCTGACACACGATCTGACAGATGGATGGAATATTTTGGATTATGACTGTCCTAGAAAATCTCTTACAGATGGCTTAGGTGTAGTACACAGTCATGGACACGTTATGACTTGAGGGATGTGGGGAAAATGTCATGCCCTTCTTCAAAATATCTTTTCCAGTACTGTACATTCCACTATTAGAGATTTATTTCTGTGCCCTGTGGAGGCTTTTAGATATTCCATCTTGTACGTAAGATCTTAAACACTTGTCATGTTATTGATTTGGGAGTTCAGTTTTGAAAGTAAACGTACGCAGGAATGGGAAACCTGTGGGAAAGAGTGGTGGTAGGAGGTAGGGGTAATTTTCTTTTTTTTTTTTTTTTTAAGTTTTTATTTATTTATTTTGAGAAAGTGAGACAGAGAGACGAGAGAGAGAGAGAGAGATGCAGAGAGAGAGAGAGAGAGAGAGAGAGCGTGTTCGTGTGTGTGCATGAGCAGTGGGAGAGGCAGAGAGACAGAGGGCAAGAGAGATCCCTAAGCAGGATAAATGTTCTCGGCAGGGCTCCATGCACAGCTCCATGCAAGGGTCCACATGGGGCTCCAATTCACAAACCTGAGTTTGTGATCATGACCTGAGCTGAAACCGAGTCAGATGCTTAACTGACTGAGCTACCCAGGTGCCCCAGAGGTAAGGGAAATGTTCTTATGTTGCCTACAGCTGACTTCATCCACAAGAGTTGCCAGACGGTGTCACAAATACCCAGGGAATCTGTGAATTTCCTCCTTGGAGATTTCAAAGGAGAAATGGCTGGCCAAGGGGCAGCCTTGCCTGGCAGGCCCAAGCCCAGAGCCAGCACTGCTCAGCTCACAGCTAGGCAATGAATATGATGCATCAAAATGCACTAGACCACTGCCATCCTGTGTGCACCCAATTCTGTGAATCATGAAAGCACATTCACAGTATTGTCAACTCAATAAACCAAACTCTTGCTTTTAAACTAGCAGAATGGGTAGCGGGCACCAAATTTCGTGTGTGCTCATGACAGAATTTCACATTCTTATTTATGCCTCATGACTGCTACTTAAAAACTATAATCTCTTACAGAAAAAAGATAGAAGGAAAAATGACCTTGAAGGATATCAAGTTTGGAAATAATTACTTTATAAATACACTGGGTGGAGAGCAGCTGAACAATTGGAATGTTCCCGTCCTGCCCCATTCACACGTTGGCCACAAGCTGCTCACTATGGACACGGCATCTCAGCAGACATTTCATAATGAGACATTTCTTAAGGAGCTTTGTATGATCGTCCGTCTTGACTGTATGCCACTTTGTTAAAATACAAAGGGAAGCAAATGGAAGAGTCAAGATACTGTGCATAAAAGATATGGGTGTAGGCTCCTCTGATAGAAAAGAAGCTGCTTGTAGGAAGGGTTCAGGTTTTATCTCTTTTGTATTCCATCCCCTCCTCCAACCACAAAGTGATTTTAATATGGTAGGCCATTATCTAACGAATGAATGAATGGTTCAGTAAGGCAGAAGACCTTTTTAATCAAGGGGTTTTCTAACACCTTTTCATGACTCAGCTGAGATTTTTTTTTAACTTCTTTACTTCTACCTACACTAACACTTGTACTAACACCTGTATGACTCATGAAAGAAAAATCTCAAAGATGGACCAGAAGAGGCCATATTAAAAAAAAGGAGGAGGCCTCATGATGTTCTCACTCCCTATAGAAATTTCTTCTGTAGCCATCAATGACTGTTTAGAATATGGCAGTTTTCATTCCCGTGAATCTGTGAGAGATCATCCTGCAATACGATTTCAGCTGGAGAAATAAAATTTAATCCTCACTTTCTTCACCCTAGACTGGGAGCAACAGGCAGACAAAGAATGTGTGCATTTTCTCCATTTCCTGGGCACCCCGCTTGGTGCCTGGAATCTAGTAGGTACTCAATATTTGTTTGTGAAATAAACAGAGGCATGAAAGCAGTCCATGCTGGTGGTAATAGCATGGACTAAAAAATCCTTTGTTTAACTGCCTTATGAAAAACTTTGAATAAAGCCATATCTCTATTTTACATGCTTATCTCTTTTGGCACTTCAGAAAGGCAGGCCATGATTTTATTTTAGGGGATGCTAACATGGGGGGAAATGCAGAGACATGGTACTGTGGACCATCTCAGTACCTGGGCAGTTTTCTTACTCATAGTAGGTGCTTAATAAACATGCTTTGAGTTAACATATATGTGTGTTTATATGTGTGTGTGTGTGTACATATGTATATGTTTCCCCTTAATGGGATGTTTAATGTAACCTCTGAAACGTTAAGCTTGATAAACACAAAGGCAGTATTTTTACTCTAAGTGCTCGATAGTTGGCTTTCAGAAACTAGTAATACATATTTTAAAAATTATGGTTCTTTGGTTAGACATGCTTTAGTTTAGATGGCTTCTGTGATAGAGGTGAGCTCTTATGAGCTCCTTCAGGGGCAGGAGAGGTCTGGAGTGCTGGAAACAGTGAGCAAGAAGCCATTCAAGGTAAACGGTAATGTTGGGGTGCAGGTGTTCAAGAGGCCATGTGACAGCTAAGTGAAGCAGCTAGTCTTTGGTGGGGAGGCCTGAAAGGAATGTATGCTGACTGGACTTTCTAGCTCCTATGTGTCAGTGGGAGGCCAAAAGGCCATCTCCCTTATTTTTCTAATATAGGAAATAAGTTACTGTGTAAATCAAAGTCTTTAGGTAACAATTATATAGTAGGCAGTAAGGGATTCAGAATAATTTGACAGCATTTCTGTTGATGTGCAAGAGATAGGTCTGATCCTTGCTGTGGCCTGTTCTTTAGGGGTGAAAAACCCACTGACTCGATTACCAAGACATGAGCTAGACAGCAATGTGAACAAAGATGTGTGTGTGTGTGTGTGTGTGTGTGTGTGTGTGTGTGTGTATCCTTGGTCTGGAGGAAATGTGTGGAGTGATCTTTATGGTGGTAGGTTAATTCTTTCCCATATAAACAAAGGGGTTTGATAAGAGTTGTAAATGCCCTCCTATGAGAGAAAACAGACTATGTACTGTGTTGTACAAAGTGTCTACATGAAGAAAATTAAGAGGCAAAGTAAGAGTAGAGAGAGACTAGAAAATGGCTCATTAATGTGTGTTAGGATTCTCCAGGGAAACAAACAATGGGATGTCTATCTGTCTGTCTATATCTATCTATCTAGAAATTTATTTTGAGATTTATTCTGAGGAATCAGTTCACATGATTGTGGAGTCTAGCAAGTCCAAAATCTGCAGGGTGGGTGAGCGGGCTGGAGATTTATAGAAAAGCTGATGTTGCAATCCAAATCCAAAGGTAGTCTGTTGGCAAAATTCTCTCTTCCGCAGGGAAAGTCCGTCTTTTTTCTGTTCAGACCTTCAGCTGATTGGGTTATGGAAAGTAAAGTTTCCTCGAAGTCTACTGATTTAAATGTTAATCTCATCTTAAAAAGCCTTCACAGAAACATCTAGAATAATGTTTGACTAAATATTTGGGTAACTTCGTCTAGCCAAGTTGATACACAAAATTAACCATCACGGGGCATCTCCATGCAGCTCAAGTGAGGTTTTTTGGCTGCACATAGTATGCATTTTTGAGTCTCCTGACGCTCATGTGGAGAAAGATCTTAAGATATTTCCACCTCTCCGGGAGAGGGAACTAGAGATGTTCTGTAACCCCACAGGCAGATATAAATCAGACCAAGACCTAGGACAGCTGAGATATGGGCCAGTGTAGATCTGAGCAGTCCCAAATAAGACTTTTACTTGTATTTAGTTGGCTAATGATATTGTGATATATCATACGTTTATAGTTACTTTAGTTGTCTATGTGTAATTTGGATTTTCACTAAGCTTTACTTGTAATGTCATCTAAAATGTGCATTATATTTCACATAATCCTCAATATATTTTTGTACCTTCAGATTAAGAAACTCAGAGTGAATGGGCTATGTCTAAGTTAAATCAGGGGGAAATTCCAACAACTCATGTGGTTCTAAACTCTGCTCAGGCAGAGTGGGAGTAAACTCTGGCACAGCAGAGAAAGCACAGGGTTTGAATGCAAGCTCCACATTACACATGTGCCATTTAAATTATATGATCATCACTTACAGGTTCAGAGATGCAGTGTTTTCATCTGTTAAATGGGGATCATGATACTTGCCTTGGAGGGTTATTTAGAGTATGAAATGAGATCATGCAACCAAAGCATCTCGTATAGTTCCCAAAGAAAAAGAGTTGGTGTTAAATAATTATTGCTTACTTTCCTCCTGGGTAAGGTCCTATTTGGAATATATGGCAAATACTGTTAATTTCCCTTATTCCCTTCTTTCTTGGTTCATGCCAAATCCAATTAAAGAAACCCACTTCCCAGCCCCCCTGGTAGTTGTGAGTGCCATTTAACATGTTCTGTCCAATGTGACATAAGTGAAAGCCATCTCCTTTGCTGATAAAGATGCCACATTTCTCTTTGTCAATTCCTTCTCCTCTCCACCTGCTACTTAGTCATGATGGCTGCAGCTGCACCAATCATTTTGTGACTGTGAGAATATGGACAAGAAATCTAGAGGCCTCAGCACGGATACCCACGCACCACTGAATCAAGACCAGAAACCATTTTATCAGGACAACGTCTACTTGAGTAAATAGAAGCTTCTATTTTGTTCAATCTACTATTTTATTGGATTTTCCTGGTGTAAAAGTTGTGTAAAAGTTGATTGCAATCCAGCTAATGTGGGAGTTAATCTTAGCAATATTAAATATAATTTTTTAAAAAGTTCTTTTAGGAATATTACTGACTAACCAAATAAAGCCTCACTGTAAATATCTATTACTGGTGTAAGTAAATTATGTCATATGATCCAAAGCATCTCCCCCTACATCCTGCTTCCCATATCCTGCTACTTTTAATATTTGCCAAAATCCAGTGGATTCCCTTCCTTACCTTTTGCCTCTTCCAAATCCTGCCCACTTTCATTTTTACTCATATTACCCAGACAGAATTATCTCTCAACCATTAACCTCTATTATTGAATGCCAGAAAGAAAAAAAAAAAAAGATCGGTTTTCTGCTTTCACAAAAATAAACTTAGGTATTTCTCTAACATTTAAATTAGTTTTCTAAAAACAGAATTCAATGCCTTCCATTTGAGGAACACTTAGAAGTTGCCTCATAGGTGCGAGGTACCAAGTCTAAGGCAGTCCTGCATTTGGTTGCTGGGTCTGCAATGAGGTGAAACAGACACTGACAGCAAGCATTTAGAAACTTTCATAATAACATAATAATAGCGCGTGACTGAAACTTCATTTTTATTGTATTTTACAGAAGTCTTAGTCTGTTATGGATTGGAAACTTGAAAAAAGATTTCTCCTTTCCTCTTCCTTCCTTCCTTCCTTCCTTCCTTCCTTTCTTCATTCGTTCGTTCGTTCACTTGTTCGTTCCTTCCTTCCTTCTTCCCTCCTTTCCTATCATAGATAGTTTGAGAAACACTACTGTAATGGGTATATATCAGGTTGTATAAAAAGTCACTGTAGAAGTTATAATTATTTTCAAAATTAGCCTTTTTAAAATGATAGTGTTCTCGTTGTGTGAGAAACAACTTACTGAGGATTTGGAAAGTGAAGATTCGTCAGTTATTTTGTTTGCACACTCTCATGCACACACAGACATGCATGCACATGCACACACACGCACACATGCACGCACTTGTGCTCACACCTTATGTGGGTAAGAACCAAAATGAATACACATTATAACAATAGCTTTTACTTTTCTTAACTAAATGTGATTGCCCCTTTGCTTATATAAATTAATACTTCAGTACACAGAATGGTAATGAATTATTCTCAGAAGTAGGACATAATAGTATCTACAACACATCAAGAGAAATTTGGAAATAGGACTATCTAAGATAATGAGAGGCAATTGGGAATCTGGGGAAGAGGGGAATTTGACATATGGAAGTAATTATTATGAATTTTAAATTATTTACTAAGTATAGCAACATTGAGATGCTTTTGTTAACCAACTTAGGCATTTTTTTTTTTTACAAAAGAGAATACCAAAATGTGGAACAACTGTAGGTATTTTGTATTCTAAAAATAAATAAATAAATAAATAAATAAATAAATAAATAAAAAACCTTCAATCCTGTAATGCTTTTGAGAAAATATAGGACTGATATGGATGGATGCCCTGGAGTTTGTTTTGCTGTGTGATATGATCATTGTTCCAAGAAAAACTGTGAACCATGTCAGTTGGATGATATAGGGTATTTTGGTTTGTAACTTTTTGCCCAACGCTTTCTTGTTTTCTTTAAAAAGAAAAATATCTGTGTGCTGTTTACAGAGACTTCAGGGTGCTGCTTGCCATTTTAGCTACTAACACAAACAACCTTGACAATCATAATCTATTTTTTTATCCTTTTTCACCCCAGACAAGTAAGCAGTCATCAATTATAGGCCCTCACATGAAATACAAATTTAGCGCCATGGAAATGAAAACTAAAGCAATTTGTACCTTTACTATTCCAAGGGGAATCATTCTTGGTCTATTTACTATGAAATATTCCCTCTATCTTATACTCTTCTAAGTTATATCAATGTCATCGACCATAACTTGAATCATAATGAGTAGATGATACCCTTGCATGACTGGAATCATGTCATCATTATTAGATGACCTAGTTAGCATACGTGGTTAAAAATGCCATTGCCTTTTTATTTATTGACTTATTTCAGAATGCCATAGCTTATATCAGGACTGGGCTCCTGATGTGTTCTTATGAAACGGCATAGTGTTTTCTTTATTTTTTTTTTAACTCCTATCCACAAACTACGTACACTGAGCCATCCACACTATTTTAAAATATTTCTTTATGAACCATATTTTTCCCCTGTGACTTTTATTATCAATGCCCCTGGAAAAAAATGTAAAACATGAGCAAAGAAGTGTGATAACCTGGTTTCAAAAGCATTGGTAGACTTTAGGAGGAACTTCAAATCAGGAATGATGTCGGTGAGAGAAACAAACGTTTCTTCCTGAACATACAGGGGTTAGATATATGCATGCCTGTCTTCCCTGAGGTCCATGTACATTTGTGAGGGAAGGACTCGGGGGTTAGTTCTCCCTGAAGATGGTACTAACAACGCCACATCCAAGGTCGGAAACCTTGGTACCATTCCTGGCCTTATGTTTACAAATAAGAATGTATAAAGGAAGAAAGAAACATTTGCTTAAGAAGGACGATAGAATGCCTCCTTACTTTGACACTTTCACTGTTGAAATCTGCATTTCTTCCTTATCACGAATTCCTGCTGTTGCAGCTTCCCTACCCTTAATCTCCCTAGGCCATTGCTCTTTTCTCTTCAGGGGGGATGAAAATGCCCCAGACAAGTTACTATCTCAATTTTGGAAGAACTCACTGTCTTATGTACTTTGACTTTTTCTCTGGCTTTTTGTTTCCTTTCAAATTCCATTCATGTCTCACCTTTTGTTTCCCGAGCGTTTCATAGGAACTCATTCTTTGTGTTTGTGAGTCTGTTTACTTACTTGCTAGATCTGCCTGCGCTGTTTCCCAGGACTTAAAAGAAGAAATTACAGTAGATTTTTAAAAAATGAGGCAGTATGCTTAATGAACAATTGAATATTTGAATAAGCCTTGTCCTCTTATAGATGGTGATTAAAGAATTTGGGTTTGTAAGGAAACTTTGAGGTTTTCTATATATAATATGATAATATCAGTGATTCTACAACATAGTTATTTTCTGACTTGCTTAATGATCATCCTTGATTAGTTGCATGATACCCAATTAGTGGTGTGGGTGGAGTCTTACAAATAATATAATGGTAAATTAACTGGAAAGTGGTCGGATAAGCTGAGCCATCCTTGTATGGTCTGATTTTTTTTATAGACCCAAACTGTGAGTAGCAGGAGAAGCTGAGAGTACTTGAATGGGTAGCATTTCTAAAAGTAAGGAGATAGTGCATGTACTATAAGTTAAGTTAAATGAACTCACTTTTTATTTTTATTATGTAATTGAAAAAAAAAACTTTACCTCTGAACCGTATTCTCACTGTGACACTCATCAGATAGCTCATGATTTAGTCTCACTATAAGGTGCCACAGCTTATTTTTAGACTAAAAACTTAGTTTACTGAAACATGACTTACCCTTGATCGACAGTTATCTGGCTATTCTAGTTAATTCCTCCTCCTTTCCTATTTTCCTCAGTAGCTTCCTCTTTCTTAAAAGTAATAGTATTTGTGAATGCGGATGCGATGCTCAGTTCAAAATCAAAGTCAGATCTATTACCAAGGAAATCATATAACTCTGATTCCTAACCGTATGCCCTTGACTAGTGTATTTTATTACAAAGTTTTTTATATATAGTCACTGGACCAAATTTGTTATTTCTGTTCTTGAGCATGTGGCACAGTGAATGGAAAAGATCTCTAAGACAATTCTCACTGTCCTGTGTAGAAGGACTTGCATTTCTGAATAGAATATACACCAGAAATAAAGGCCTGGGTTGCAGCTTTGATATCAAAGCAATATGTTTCAATTGACTAAGCAGGGCACTAACAATTTGGATAAAAGGATTCAATATAACAATTAGTGAACTATAAAAAAACTCCCATTGAGCCTTAACCTTTTGGAGCACATAGGTACGTATGTGCATATACGTTTATTTAGGTGGTAATATGAAAACTTTCAGGGCCACATTCTATTATTACTAAAGTTTGTGATGAGCTGTTTATGTATACATAGGTGGAAAATAAGTCTGACTCTGATCATTAAATTTCTTTAAAGAGAAATTTGGAATTGAAATATAGGAGGAGTCATTCCATCAAACAATAAATGTCTAATAAATAACTTCTTAGTGTGTAGACATATGTTAAGGTATGGTATGGTATAGGTACCTATGGTGTAGGTATTGAAAAGGGACAAGTCATGGCCCCATGCCTCCGAAATTACAGTAATAGAAGATAAGACTAGGAGTTAGGAAGCAATTTAAGAGTTAATGGTATGACTCTAAAAGCAGTGAGCTCAGAGTAGGGAGGGAAAGCATAATAGTCTGGATAGTTGGGGAAGGCTTTAGGGGACGGATGGTTCTTGATCTAGACTTTAAAGGAAAGGCTGCATTGGGATCAAGGGAGACAAAGCTGAGAAGAGGCCCGGTAAAGGGAATGAATACAATGTGTTCACAGGCATCGGGGAGACCAACTAGGCTGGAGCTCAAGGATCACAGCAAATGAACATAGAAAAACCCGATTTAGTGCCCTGACATGGAACTAGCTAGAAGAGTTATAAATTGAATGACAAGCTCTGACTCCTGTTGCTGCCGATCTGGAGAGGGCTAAAAATGAGCCTTTGTGGCAAAGCAGATTGGGAGCCATTGGAGTCATATTGCAGGTGAAGCCTGCAGATCTTGAGAGCTGGAGAGAATTTCAGGGCTGCAGGGGGAAAGACCCATCCTTTGGGCTCAGAGGGCTGACTTTAATTAGTGAAATATGGATGTTTACCTTCGGGATCACTCCTTTATCACTCTCTGTGCCTCTCCCATAGTCTGGTATCTTGCTCTGGCTTCAGCTGGCTAAGACTTCTCTTTTGTTTTGTCTTCTTTAAGACTAGCTGGAGTTTTACTTTCCTTGGCCTCACGTCCTGAAAGTTAGAATTTCTGCAGTTCTGCCAACTATTTAGTGTATACAAAAGAAGGGTAGCATCCTCTGCCTGACCTTGGTAATAATCTCTCTTCCCCTTTTTTGGTGAACATTTTGTGTTCTTTGGTTAAATAAGTCTTTCAGTGTCCTTAACATCAAGTCATGTTCCCCAACCCACCACTTGGTCTTTGTATAGCACTCATGCTTCATAAATTCTGCTTTACCTAATTAAAAACAATGACCAAGCCCTTATTAAATGGTATAATTTTTTTGGTGTTGGCTGACTAATCATGGTATTAAGGCACATTTCCCCCGGATAGGCCATTTAACCTCACAGAGATAAAAATGTTGTTCTGTGTACATGGATTTTATTCCTAGCCTTAGAAAAACCCTACAAGGACCTTGTGAAGGGATTCTGGGTGGTTTACTGCCCCAGCCCTCACCACTACTCAATGTGGGTATCATGGTGATATTTCTGGGGTGGCAGAATAGAGTGGTGGCCAGTAACATCAGATGTGTTTGTATAAAACTTCTTTTAATTTTTTTTTTCTGGAACTAGACTTTAAGCCTTTCATGACAGAAAATGATTTGCAAAGCTGCTCCATGAGTTCTGCATTGGTAATTTTTAAAAAATGGCACAGTAGGTCACTAATCTGAATGATTATGACCAGATTTCAGACCTGAACTTTCCTCTAAGATTTAACTTTTAGGAAAGAAAATGGAAAAAAATCAAGCATAGGAAATTGAGCTTTGAGAGTGCAGGGTTATAAGAGGAAAACGGCAACTGAATTTAGGTTTACAATTCAGCACAGTTAAATTTCTCAGCTGAACTTTGGTATTGATTAAAAAAATGTTAGTGAGCATGTTTAAGCATAATACAGCTGTGAGTTGCCCAGAGCCAAACTCTGGCACGATTATGGTCATCATTGCCTCATCCTATGCTTCTGAGCATGGGGTTCTGCAACACTGGCACCCAATGAAGATTGGTTGACTGAATAATTGAATGATTAGAAAGTGAAATTTTTATTTTAGTCGATGATCTGGCATTTATAGTTACTTGACATTTGACACAAAGAAAATTGAAAACAAGGCAAATCAAATACAAATCTAAATGCTAGTCATTAACAACCTCTCTCCTATCATGTCACCAGAGTTAAAGGACATTTCTTGTGATTAATTAGAATTAGTTTTTTTCTACTTTTTCAAAGTTGAGAAATCTATTTAAGACTATATTTAATGCTTTTAAATTAATAGACTAGTATTAGCCTATTTTAAAATGACTTGCAATTAGATCATGTGAAATGCAGTATTGTTTGCTTAAGTACTATATGTTATATTTGAAAAGCCATGTACTTTAGAAGACTTCATAGATATGGTTTTATTTTAATTGACCTTTTCTAAAACATGTTACTGTGTGCTCTGTACAGAAGTGTGATCAGTTACTTTTTACTTAGATAAAGCTTGGTTGTTTCTGGAAGACATTGTAGAAATTCGGTCAGTTCATCTTTTTAATTTTTTTTTAATGTTTATTTTATTTTTGACAGAGAGAAACAGAGTGCAAGCAGGGGAGGGGCAGAGAGAGGGAGGCACAGAATCCGAAGCAGGCTCCAGACTCCCAGCTGACAGCACAGAGCCCGACGTGGGGCTCAAACTCACAAACCGTGAGATCATGCCTGAGCCGAAGTCAGACGCTTAACTGACTGAGCCACCCAGGTACTCCTGTCAGTTCATTCTTTTAAAGATTATTGTCAGGTCATGATACATGTCATTGTTGACTTTACAGGTGGGCACAAAAATGGCAACTCTCATCTATCATTTTAAGGCTCCTCACTAGACATTTCAGCACAATTTATTAAAAATCCATCCTCTTAAGTGTGCCTATAAATGTTATTTAGAAAAAAATCATTAAAACATTGAATTTCGGTTGCTTCTCTATGGTGAAATGTCTCCAGACATCATGTCCTCTGCCATGATCTAAGGCCAATGCCATCTGAGTATTTTTGTTTAGTGGGGTGGCTTTCTGTAACTCATGGGATAAGGTATCATTTCATGCTGTCTTGTGTTCTTTTCAGTGTAGGTGGAACTAATCCAACACATTGGACACAATCTTAAGTAACGTGGTTTAAATATGAATTTCAGAAAATGGCAGGCAAAAACATAGACATAAAATTTAACATCCTGTTTCATACCAGTTTTTTTTTTTTTTTAATCGAAACGAACATTCCTGTTTAGACAGGCAGAGCAGGTGCTATTCTTACCTAATACAATAAAGATCGATTCCCTTTTTGAAATTTCTGTCATAGTAGATCGTCAGAATAATGGCCTCTAATGACACACGCCACCCTGTGTCAATGCTTCTTCATAATGCAATGCTGCTGTTCCTACTGTTGAGAGGTACAGTCTATTTCTCCACCCTGGTGAATCTGGGCTCACCTTGACTTGCTTTGATGGATAGAATGTAGCAGAAGTTACAACTGCAAGATTCCCAGAGATATTTTGAAGATTCGTCCTCACCTCCTTAGAACGCTGGGACCACCAGGCTGTGTAGAACCCCGGAATTAAAGATCATACAGTGACAGAGTTCTGGTCATCCCGCCAACAGTCAGCACTGTCTGACATGGGAGTGAGGCTACTTGGGAATTTCCAACACAGACCAACTGTAACTGCACAAGTGAGCTCAGCCAAGACAGCAGAACTGCCCAATCAACCCACAGAATGATGAGAAATGATAAATCATTCTGGTGTTTAAGCTACCAAGTGTTGGGGTTAGATAGATATCTGAAATACCAATGAAATACTAAAATTTGTCACATCAGAAACACCCTAACTCTGTAATAGCCTAAATAATATTTTACACTATTTTTCCAATCGAGTCATGCTGATCTTTGCCAAAATCATCTAGCTGGCTGGAAACCTTCAACACTTCATAAAAGATTGTTGAAGTTTAATTTGCTGCAGGGACCATTCCAGGACTCTGTATTTTTTCCTGGGCCTTTGGCTACACAGTGGAATGTGCTACAATTGAACTGTCTTTCACATCCAAGGTAACCCAAATTACTTCACAAAGGAATGTATTAGAGGGTAGTGTCTATGCAGGCATAAAAGGACAATTATGTAATAGCTCATACACCACTTAGGATTTTAGAACTTGTCTTACTGAGAGGAAGTGTGAAGAAAAGAGAAAATTATGAATAAAAACTGAACCACAAGTATAGAGAGGAAGTAACATATTAATTACAATAGCACCCAAACTTCCCGTGCAATCTTTATACTTTTGCGATTCATTTTTAATTGATATCAGCGAAAGGCTAGTTAAGTGAGTCATAATTCAGTTTTGGAAGTGTCCTGCATAATTATGTGCATTCCTTAGTTCCATGTAGCAGGAAATAATAAGGAATACAATGAAATTTACGTACATTCAAAGTATCTTCCGATATAGTCCGCGTATATTGGTGCCATAGAAAATAGAACCATCTGCATCACGCACACATATACTTCATATCACAATAAAATCACAAAAATGTGATTAGTAGGATATGTATTTCCCCTACTACCACGCTTTTAAGTAAATTCTATAAAAATTGTAGAAAAAACAACAGCTTGTATAAAGTCTCATAGCAGCACTGGAGTGGAGAAGAATCTTAGTTACAAGCACTCTAGATTCTTAATGTGATCGCAGGAACCGAAGAAGGACAGAAACTATTTCATCTGATCTAGTTTGTAGTCACCTCTGACACAAAGCATTAGGTCTATGTCAGACAAATAGTTTGGGGTCAAGGTTTTATTCTTTAGAGCTCAAATCTTGCCTCCTCCCCCTTTTGCTTAAGTAATGCTCATTCTAAACATGTCTGGATTCCTTAATGTCATTTTTCAGTTTGCTGTGTCTGTGCACGAACAATATAGGCTGCCAGAAAGTTTTGTAGTTAAGCTCCAACTGGGAAGCTGAAGGAAATATCTTCACCACAAAGCCCAGGGATTCGGGAGATAGCCTATGTTCTGCATTAGGCAAATCTGAGAACCCTAAAATGCTGAATAGCTCAGTTCCTCACTATTCCTTAAGGAATTGTATTCCACCGTCCTTAGAGAATCTTTTCATCCTAGTCTTCCTCGTTAAATATTTCCTCAAAGTTTGCGACAGGCTTGGTGTCCTTTAAAGGGCTCACAGGGGAGCGGAGGGGAGAGACTTAATTACTTAAACAGTAAGTGTGGTAAAGCAGCAGGCAGAGATATGGATAAAGTGCTAAGGGTGCAGAAAAGGGGAGATTCACAGACGTATCCATGTCAAAGCACCCGTACAAGGTTACCACGAGGAGGACGGTCCAAGTTGAGGGGAAGACACATGCTGAAGCATAGAGTTAGACATGAGCATGAGCTGTTTAGAAAATAGGGAGAAGTTTCTTGCGAAGGATTTTCAGGGCTTCAGATTGTCAGAGGACAGGGGGCTGTGGGAGGTGGGGTGTGTGAGGTAGACCAGGGCCAGACTGTGAAGGGACTTCTATGCCATAATGAGAAAGAAAAAAGCTTAGTTTGGAACCCAACTTGTTAATAGCCGTGCAACAAGAACGTGACCCCTGAGTATTAAGCTGGCTGTAGTTCTTTCTAGGGGACTCTGCTTCATTATGCGTAAGACTCAGGCAATAAACAGGCAATTAGTTGACATAAAATTATTTATTGTTCAATTATGTGAAATCATGATGGTAAGTATTCAAGAATTTGGCTTTTAAAAAACTGGAACCCCAATAGTTAGAATGATACATAACATATAGTGGCAAATTAAAAGGTTGTAACGAATAGATCTGGCACCATTATTAATTAAGGGTAATTAAAGAATAGGGTCACTCTATTGAAGTGAAGGATTGAGATAACTGTCTGGATAACTGACGCCCAGAACTCTCGTTGACCTGAATTACCTGAGGTTTTTGGCTCTAATTATGTGATTAGTTGCCTCCGATTCCCCATTTTGCCTTACCAGCATGTTGCAACATCATGACTAACTAGGCCACCAAAAGGAAATGAAGTTCTCAGCAGAGATGATCAGAAACAATTTCAAAGGGCTTCTGACAAGCAAGGGAACAGTAGTTACAGGGTGAACTCCAAAAGAAAATAGCATTTTATTATCAATACTGTCAACCTGAGATAAAATGACTTCTTATTTTAAGGAAAAGCAACTGTCTTAATTGTGCTTAAATCGCTGCAAAATTTTAAATTATTCCATACCACACGAGGACAGCTCCCTTTCCCCTCCGTTCTATTTCCTAATATGGTTCTGTACCCTGGTACTTCTACCTAAGAATGTTTTCTTTCCCCAAACATTCCGTTTCTGCTGTCTCCCCTGGACATTGAACTTCTTGTTTCTGTGAAAATTCTGTGGAGGACAGTGATCACGTGAACCATACTCAAATGCTTGTCCACAAAGAGAACCATCTAAAGCAAATATCAAATGGTGACAACTTACAGTAAAGAGGTTTTTATTTATTTTTAGAAGTTTATTTATTTATTTTGAGAGAGAGGAAGAGAGAGAGAGAGGGAGAGAGAGAAAGGGCGTGCACGCTCGAGTAAACAAGCAGGGAGGGGCAGAGAGATAGGGAGAGAGAGAATCTCAATCAGGGTCCGCAAGCATAGAGCCCGATGCAGGACTTCATCCTAAGAACCATGAGATCATGACCTGAGCTGAAATCAAGAGGCTGACGCTTACCGACTGATCCACCCAGGTGCCCCAAAGACAGGATTCTTAAAAAATAAATATATACCTGTACTTTTAATAATTAGCTCTTATTTGAAAGTGGAGACCAAAAAAAAAAAAAAAAATCTCTGCTTTTTTCTTCTTGGTGTATCAGAGTTAGGAATCGAATCGATATCATTTTAGTTTGAGATGGTGGAGACAGCATGTGGACATCAGCAGAGTAATTAAAAAACCAATGAATTTACTTGGTAAGATGTAATTTAACCATAGTCAGTGGCTGCTTCCAAGAAATCTATTTACACCCAAGTATCCTCAGGCATGTATGGGAGAGTGTAAAATGATTGAGTTTTAGTTATCTTCGTAGTAGCAAATTTCAATTATAATTTCTACTGTACAAAAATTGTTATAGTAATATCACCTTGAAGTTCCCCAAGCTTATAGGCACCAGAGACTTAAGAGAAAGAACATTTCTGTTTTACTAAAAAAGCTGTGTTTCCTAAAAACCTCACTTTATAGATTTTTTTCCCCCCCATTGGTTACAGGTTCCTTGATCCAACTCATAATTCCTGCTGTTTCTGGAGCTTAGGTGGGGTGCCTTCTTGGAAACAATTTGTAGAAAGCACCAATACGACTTTGCTTTTGAAGTTTTTTGATCAAGTGTACGGATTCTCCAGGGAGCTTTTCACCCACAATTTAACACCTAATGAGACCTTGCAGCTGGTGTCGCACTTTCACGGCACACTTCAGAGAGTGCAAGGTACGCAACAGCAGCACAGGAGTCGGAAAAGCGGTTCCAGCTCAAGTGCCGATCCCGACTGTGAGTGGGGCCCCGTGTGGAGACGGTCCCTGGGCAAGAATGGCACAATTCATTAACAGTGTCCGCCGTGCGTGCAGGAGCCGAGGACGCCTCCGCTGTCCGGCCTGGTTCATTAGGGCGGGAGTCTAGGAAAGCATTTCACAGTGAGGGCACAGATTCACAGCATTTTGTGTTTCTTCCAGCCTTCGGGGGTCGTGCTCCCCAGCTTTACCTACAAGGCCTAGAACAATACTTTGGACGGGAAGACCTGTGCAAGCACCACTCTGATTGCATCAGGCTCAAGTATCTTTGCCACCAATTTGCCCTAAATGCCCGAGGCCCTCGCCAGAGTCATCTGTAATGTGCTAATAAATCCTTTTATTATTTTATTTCATTTTTTCATGTGTATTCGTTTTTGGGAGAGACACAGAGCGTGAGCGGGGGAGGGGCAGAGAGAGGGGCAGACACAGAATCTGAAGCAGGCCCCAGGCTCTGAGCTGCGCAGAGCCCGACGCCCGGCTCAAACACACCAACGGTAAGATCTTGCCCTGAGCCCAAGCGGGACACTTAACCGAGGCCTGAGCCACCCAGGCGTCCCAAATCCTTTTATTTAAAAATTTCTATATTCTTATGGCAGAAATATTCAGTATAGTTCCGGTTTGGAAGAAAACATTTTCTCAAGTGCAAAGGATTGTAACCACATTGCATAGTCTCATCTTCTTGATGTGTTTTACATAAGAATGTTTTATTTTCTTCAACGAAGAACCTATGAAATCATTCGTACTTGTGGAAAAAGTTCAAGTATTAGCTAGTTTTCTTTACCGTTTCCCACCTGGAAAATAGAAAAGTAACACTTACCATTCTGCTTTGGAGGCACAGGAACATCAATCAAGAGAATACACTACAGAGGTACTTGATAAGGAGCAAGTATGAGACTATATTCTTTAAAAAAAATTTTTTTTTTAAATGTTTATTTATTTTTGAAGAAGAGAGAGAGACAGACTGTGAGCGGGGGAGGGGCAGAGAGAGAGGGAGACACAGAATCCGGAGCAGGCTCCAGGCTCTGAGCTGTCAGCACAGAGCCCAACGCAAGGCTGGAACTCACTAACCATGAGATCATAACCTGAGCCGAAGTCAGACGCTTAACCGACAGAGCCACCCAGGTGTCCTGAGACTATATTCTGAGAAACCTTTGCCCCGTTACGTAGGCAAAGCATCTTCCAGTGTTGTCAACTTTCTAGCACTAGAGCCCCAGTACTATTTTGCGGTCAAGTGATACTGAACACATCTGGTGGACCTGTACTGTACAATGTGATAGCCGCCAGCCAAATGTGGTTATTTAAATCAGAAATGTAATTAAAGTAAAATAAAGTTAAAATCCAGTTCTCCAGTTATGATTGTACATTTGAAGTGCTCAGTGGCCACAGGTGACTATGGTGATCTGTATGGGACCGTGCGGAACAGATATAGAACTTCCATCATCACAGACAGTTCTATTGCAAGAACTGTTCTAGAGGTTCCCCTGTTGGCAAAAGATGGTGGTGACTTAATTCCCACACTGCTTTCTTCACACAGGGTGAACATCCGTGTAGTCGAGATATAGCCAGAAAGCAGATTTTCCCGGGGTATTCAGTTTGTAGATTGACCTTTCTTCATTTATTCTACAGATGAACAGATTTACTTATAGATATTGTCACCATAGCCTTCCCATTTTAAGCCTGACTTTTATTGTCCTTTTGTCTCACATTGTTATCTGTGTCTTATCTTACCACTGAGTCTGTGAGTTAATGAAGGCAGGGGCTGTGTCATAAATTCTTTTCCTTTTTCAGCATTAGTGCCAAATAGACATTTGTTGAATCAAACTGTTTTTCTGACTAAAGATTCTAAGTTCTAAACTAGGATATGCAAGCAATGGTGATTTCTTTTTCCTTAAATGATTACATTTTGGGGAATATACCAGATATAGTGGCTTAAATGTCATGTATGTAAAATTTTTACTTTTTTTTTTTTGCTTTTTTTTTTTAACGTTTTATTTATTTTTGAGACAGAGAGAGACAGAGCATGAACGGGGAAGGGGCAAAGAGAGAGGGAGACACAGAATCTGAAGCAGGCTCCAGGCTCTGAGCCATCAGCCCAGAGCCCGACGCAGGGCCCGAACTCACGGAGTGCGAGATCGTGACCTGAGCTAAAGTCGGACGCTCAACTGACTGAGCCACCCAGGCGCCCCTAAAATTTTTACTTTTAATGGAAGTATAGTTGGAATGCAATATTATATGTGTCAGGTGTATAACATAGAGATTTGGCAATTATATACATTATAAAATGTTTACTACGTAAATGTAGTTACTATCTGTCACTATGTAAAATTATTGCAATATTTTACATATATTTTTTGAAGGTAACGTTCTAGGGTGTATTGTTAAAGAGCCTAATCAGTATCAAGGAGAGTAAAAAGGTCAAAAATTCTTTTTTGTTTCTGGAATTCTCTGTATTTCTGAAGGATAATGAATACACAAATATTTTCATATACTTTTTTGGACAACATATAAATCTGGGGAAAAGAGTGCAGTAGGATCATCACACACACTGTATTTATACCTTAAATTGAACAATTTAACAGTTTGAAACTACGTTAAAAAAAAAAAGAATAAAGTCAATTCTTTGAAGTGGTTGTATGTGCATATGCTTGTCCCCTTGAGCAAAAGAAAAGAAAAAAAGGTTACATTTATTAGGGATTGGAAAATATTTGTACTCTGGGACAATTGCCTGTTTGAAGCATTAGGGAAGAGTTATAAAAGTGTTTTATTTGCAATTTTTAATGGAATAGGGGTCATTTCTGACTTTTATAGTCAATGCTGCAGTTGAGATGGTCCTGCGCCCAAGGAGTACGGCTGGTGTAAATGAGAAGTCTAGGTCTTTGCCTGGCTGCACGCACAGCAGCCTTTTTGCTTCCGCTGGAGCACGTGTTCGACATCTCCCTTGTCTGGAGACTTCTGTGAGGTCTACAGATTAGCAGCGGCCAGAAAGTCAAAGGCTGAAAGGATGGTTGACTGACTCAGTGAATAAAGCTCTGGACATTACATTACCTCTGGCTTGGAGCATACGGAATCAGTCCTGCAGCTCTCAGAGGGGCGGAGAAAGCGCCTTCAGCAGCCTTGGCTTGGCCAGTCTGTGTGTGCTGAACCAAAAAGCCGACTGAACAAAGACATCTAAATTTACAGCTCGGGTTAAAGAGCTGAGAGGCTAATCCAGAAAGCAACATTCAGATTGCAGCTCTTTGTGTATTTCAGTGTGTGCTTATCCCAGAGTGCAAGGGAATATTACACACATAGTTTTTGTTGGAGCAGCAGAAGAAAAAAAACCATGTAAATATGTATCTAATGTATGTATCAAATATATATATATGTCTAACGAATACATTTAATATATATATTTCATTCCTCTGCTTGTCTGTGGCTGGTCTCTGAAATTAATTTCTGAAAAAAGTGATATACGTAAGTAATACAGTACTGCTTTTTAAAATAGACTCTTCACACATGACTTGTAAATAAAAAATCTACATTTGTTTTAAGATAGCATTTTAGTATTCTAGGGACACTGAATTTTTAGTATCTAATTTGACCCCTTGATAGTCAGCACATCATGTAAATCTGAAGTTACTTACAGATTTCTTTCATATTTGTTATTTTCAGTCCTTTGTTCATAACTCTTTTTAAAACCAAAAAAGACTACTTAGAGGTTGCTAAGTGAACCTAGATGATTATGAAGAGTAGCCATTTGAGTTCAGAAGTCAAATAAGTTCATTTAATAGAAGACAAAAAACATGTAGTAGTGACAGTGAGGAACTATGGGTCTAGAATTCCTAGATTCAAAACCTGGTATTTTGTTTACTAGGCTAGTGACATCAGTCAAGTTACTGAACCTTTCTGTGCCTCAGTTTCCTATAGAGTGGGGAAAATAATAGTACCAATCTGATAGAGTTGTTGAGAGTATTAGATGAATTAATACATGGAAAACTTTAGGATAGTACTCAGCACATAGTAAGCACCATCTGAGTGTTGGCTATTATAACTGTTACGGTAAGTTATAGCTTTTAAAGTAGACATTTTGTTATGAAAATATAAGCATCACTGTAATTCAGGTGGTGACCATTATTTCCAAAGACTTTCCCAAGTTAAATTTGCTGTCTTAGAGATATAAGCATATCAAAGTTTTTCCAAAGAGTCTTCATCAAGAAGAAACAAGCCTATAAAAACTATGATGAAAATGTATACTTCTTTTAATGGAGTCACATTTGTTGATTTTTGCTTTTATTATATGTGCTTTTGGTGTTATATCCAAAACTATATACCTGTTAGAATATATATATATATATATATATATATTCCTGTTACACATATACCTGTTAGAATGGCTATGATTATAAAAGACAGAAGTGTTGATGAGGAGGTGGAGAAAAGGGAGCCCTTTGTGCACTGATGATGGCAATGTAAATTTGTGTAGCCACTATGGGAAACAGTACAGAGGTTCCTCAAAAAACAGAAATAGAATTACCGTGTGATCCAGCAATTTCACCTCTGGGTATATACTCAAGGGAAGCAGAATCACAATCTCAAAAAGATATCTGCACTCCCACGTTTACTGCAGC
The DNA here is from genome assembly GCF_023721935.1 of Panthera uncia. Classification (NCBI taxonomy): domain Eukaryota; kingdom Metazoa; phylum Chordata; class Mammalia; order Carnivora; family Felidae; genus Panthera; species Panthera uncia. Next base: position 58,382,394 of record NW_026057580.1, on the reverse strand, counting down.
ATTATTCACAATAGCCAAGATATGGAAACAACCTAAATGTCCACCAGTAGATGAATAGATGAGGAAGATGTGATATATATGCACCATGGGATAGTATTGAGCTATAAGAAAGAAGGAAAGCTTGTCAATTGTGACAACATGGACGGACATTGGGGTCATTATACAAAGTAAGGTAAGTCAGACAGAGAAAGACAAATACTGTATGATATCACTTGTGTGTGGAATCTGTTTTTAAAGCAAAACTCATAGAGTAGAATGATAGTCATCAGGGGATGGTAGGGGTGGATATGGGGGGAATTGAGGAGATATTGGTCAAAGGGTACAAACTTGCAGTTATGTATGATGAGTATGTTCTGGAGATCTAATGCAGAATGTTTGTGATTATAGTCAACAATACTGCATTACATACTTCAAAGTTGCTAAGAAACTAGATCTTAAATATTCTTACCACAAAAAAGAAATGATAATTATGGGATGTGAAAGAGGTGTTAGCCAATGCTACCATGGTAATCATATTATAATATATAAATGTATCCAATCAGCACATTGCATATCTTAAATTTACACCATGTTATATGTCAATTATGTCTCAATAAAAATATGTATTTTGATATTTGGAAATTTACAGTGTATCTTGCCCATCTTTCTAATTTTCAGATATAATTATTCTCAATTTGTGAATATATTTTTGGCAAGTCTTGAGTTTAATTTTATGTTTTGTGTAATAATTTTTAAAACCATTCATTTCAAAGATATTAAAAGCTAACTTTATTCAAAGTCTTTTTCTCTTAAGTATGAACCTTCCATCTGACATTCACATTTTTTTAGATAACATGCCATTTGACTTATTATTTAATATAAAAGTTATATCTATATATTGTAGAACATCTGGGAGAATAAAGCAAAGCCTAAAGAATCAAATGAGAATCATCCACAATCCCAATACCCATACATAGGTAGCTACTTTTCAAATTTAAGTGTGTTTGCTTCAAGCCTTCCCTCCATGCCTATGTGTACATCTATAAATGTGTAATATCTATAAAACAAAGAGAGTCAGGATCATGCCACACCTACTTATAAAGATATATAGTATGGTGCAAGACAGTGATGCCCAGATGTTATGAATGGGAAGTCGGGGACACACTGCCAGAGGTCAAATCCTCAACCTACTATTTAGTAGTGGTCTGAATCCAAGCAAATACCTTATCTTCTGTCAATCTTAGTGTTTTCATCCATAAAATAAGGATGAAATTGTAAAGGTTACTTAACATGCTTCAAAAGGAACTTTTAAAAGAATTGTTAACAATATATCATAAAGATATTAAAAAGATACGTTGTTAAAGAACTTTGAAACAGATTTTAATGCGTGCATACTTTTTAAAATGGTTATACCATAACTTCTGTAAACATTTGTTTCAGTTAGTTTACTTTTGACTCTAGGTCAAACAGAAAAGCCAATCAAAAGTGGCCTTGATAATAAGGATACTTCTTATTTCACATACGAAGGGGTCTTGTGGACTGGTTTTAAAGTGGATTAATCCAGCAACTCAATAGCAGCATCAAAGTTCCTTCCGTTTCCCTGTTCTTCTATTCTCAGCATATGGGCTTGTTGTGCTAGGCTAGATGCTTTCATGGTTCCAAGACGCTGGCCCAGTTCCAGGCATTGCATGCAGACCCATCAATGCCAACTAGAAGAAAACAGACAATCTCTGACTAATGGTTTTTATAAGAGCGATGGAAACTTTGTCAAAGGCAGACTTGCTCTCATGTTTCATTGGCCAGAAATCTGTCACATGCTTATTCAAAATTACTCAATAGAAATGGCATCATTCTGACAGGCTTTACAAATCCTAACTAGAGAGGACCCATCCTCATAGAAGTCTTTGGCTGCCCCATTCCTGAATCAAAGCATGGAAGAAGGACAGAACGGCTGCTCAATAAACCCCCAAGAATGTCCAACACATTGTTATCATATTTTTAAAATCATTTTTGTTAGTTGTACCTTTTTTTTCTTATAAGTATTATCATAATCAGTATCCCTGAACAAACTTATTTGTGCACATCTTTAAGTTTTATAGAATTCAAATGTCCATAAGTGGAATTCTTGGGTAAAAGATTCTTTGGTTTAAGTCTTTTAATGTATGTTGTCAAAATACCCACAAGAAAAAGTTTAGCCCATGTTGTGGAGTTTATCCATTAGTTTATACCTGAGCTAATATAATTGTTATCATTATTTAGATCCCTATCAAGTGGAAATTAGCATCATTTATTTTGGTTAATATTTCCTTGATTCCTTGCCCCCTTGCTAAACTTTTATTCTAATAATCAGGTTATTAGACAATTAAATACCAATTGCATTGGTGACAATTAAAGAGACTTGAGGTTGGACTTTCAGGAATAACTCTCAAGACACACTGTAAATCTGGTCAGTAAGGGCAAGCCACTGCCCTGATAGGTCAAAATGGGAGGATGTTGCTCTTGGAGTTAGTTCCAGCATCTTGTCACTTTCATGCTGTCACTAGTGATTTACTAGTGGATGCCTCAAGCCCATTTTCTCTCCTAGTTCTGAATTCAAGAACTCATAGCAGAATCTGGATGACATCCAGACTTCTAGCTGACTTGGGTTCCAGTAACTAAGTTATAGCTTTTTCAACTTTTCCAGTATAAGAAGGCATTCAGGAAAGAGGTTGGATTAGATATTGATGAGCCAACTTCAGTTTCTGCTACATTCAGTAATTCTACTTCTAGCGATTAATTTTAAAGAAATAATTATGGGTTTGCTAAAAAATATAGCTAAAGAGATATTTGTCACAGTGTTGTCTATAACAATGGAAAATTGGAAACAATTTATATGACCCAAAATGGAAGATTGATATTAGTTCTAGAATATTATGGAACCGTTAAAAAATGAGAAAATCTAGGTGACCTTGAGTTTGGCAATAAGTTTTTAGATACAATTCGAAAGGCACAATCCATGGGAAAAAAAATTGATGAGTTGGATTTCATTAAAGCTAAAAACTTCTGCTGTGTGAAAGACAATGTTAAGAGAATGAGAAGACAAGACATAGAGTGGGAGACAATATTTGCAGAACACACATCTGATAAAGGACTTATATCCAAATTATACAAAGAACCATTAAAACTCAACAATAAGAGAATAAACAACCCAATTAAAAACTAAACAAAGAATCTGAATGTGCACCTCATCCAATAAGATATATAGCTGGCAAATAAGCATATGAAAAGATGCTTCACGTTGTATGTTACAAGGAAATACAAATTAAAACAACAATGAAATACAACTACATATTGTATGGAATGCCTAAAACCTAAAAGCACTGACAATTCCAAGTGCTGATGAGGATGTAAAGCTACAGGAACTCTCAATTATTGCTGGTAGGACTGCAAAATGGTATAGCAACTATGGAAGACAGTTTGGCAGTTTCCTACAAAGCTAAACATAGTCTTATCATATTCTATTGCAATCACACTTTGAGGTATTTTCCCAAATGAATTGAAAACTTATGTCCACACCAAAACTTGTATACAAATGTTCATAGCAGCTTTATTTAATAATTGCCAAAAATTGGAGTTAACCAAGATGTGTTTAAATAGGTGAATGAGTAAACAGTGGTGCATCCATACAATGGAATATTATTCAGTGATAAAAAGAAAATGAATTATTAAGCCACGAGAAGACATGGAGGAAAGACATACTGTTATGTGGAAGAAGCCAGTTTGAAAAGCCCACATACTTCCAACTCCCTGACGTTCTGGGAAAGGTAAAACTATAGACACAATAAAAAGATTTAGGGGAAGAAAAGAAGGATAAAAAGGTGGAACACAGGGGAGTTTTAGGACAGTGAAACCATTCTGTATGATACTATAGTGGTAGATACATGACATTATGCATCTGTCAAAATCCATAGAACATAACACAAAAAGGGACATTTAGGGTAAACTGCAGAATTTAGTTTGATGATAATGTATCAATATTTGTCCATCAGTTATAACATCTGTACCATATTTATGCAAGATGATAATAGGGGAAACTGTATATGTGGGGGGGATAAGGGTATATGGGAACTCTGTTCTTTCAACTTCTCTGTAAATCTAAAACTTCCCTTAAAAAGTCTATTTAAAAATAGGCTATAAAAATCATTTAGTGGCATGGAAAAATGTTCATAATGTGTTAAGTGAATAGAACAGATCACAAAATTCTAGAATCCTATTTTTGTTTAAAATACATTTACATGTGCATCACACACACACACACACACACACGCATATTTACTCACACACAAATATTTGAACACACAAACCAAAAAGTCAGTCAGCAGTCATTGTCTCTGATCTGTGGTGTGAAGTGTAATTTTTTGTTTCTTTTTCAATGAATTTTCAGAAGTTTTACAACAGGGCTTGTATCACTTTTTTTGTAAAGGAAAACAGTAATTTTTAAAAGAGGCATCTACCAAAATATCTAACACTAATAATTATTTTTAATTGGTAAGTTCTATGCCTAGGTTCCAAAAGTGGTGCAAACTGGTTTTTTAAAGAAACAAACTACATTCATCTAAAAAATATTGGCGATAAATTATTTTCTTTGGAGATGATTATTTTAGAATGTTTGTTTTTGCAGAGATGTTAGGCTGCAATTTGAAACTCACAAAGTCTGAAATTAAAGTCATCATCTTCCTGTGTATACCTGTTCTTCTGGCATTCCTTGTATCTGAAAATTGCAGTGCTCCCCTCTCAATATTTTACAGTCAAAATCACTTTCAAAACTTCTCTTTTAGCTTCCACATCAAAATTCTCTCCTGTCTCCCCCATTCATCCATCATGCTGTACTAGGCTTCTTTTTATCAAATGTCCTTCAAAACCACCAGCAACTGCAGTGTTTAAAGACTAGGACTGAAACTGTAATTGAGGGTTCAAAGTTTTTCCCTTGTCTGGCCTAATTAACCTCTCCTGGTGTATTTCCAGAATAGTCATGTTCCCCACCAGTGTGCCCTACACAAGATGACTTCTTGTTTCCTCCACATTCTGTGTACTACTGTTTCTGCACTTCATTCCATATCTCAAACTCGGAATCTGTTTCTTCTAACTCATTTCCCTACTCTCAATATCTGTGGCTGTTGAAATCCTATTTTCATTCAAGTCTTTGGTTTCTTGAAACTTTTTTTAAATCCCCATCATAATCCATCCATGCATTTCCTCTGTGCTCCCCTGGAATTATGCTGAGCCCCCTAAATAACACTTTGTGCAATCTCTATTATATAATGTGAGTGATGCCTACATCCATTTTCCTCAATAGACCAAAATATCCTTTAGGATAGGGACCAAGTTTTGTATCACCTAAAACACACAAAGTGCAGATCTTTGCACAATAAATGGCTGTTAAATTGAATTGATTTAAATTACATTAGAAGTCATTTGAAAGTGCTAGCAAAATACCATTAATGGTGTCTGTGTAAGATGCTTTGAATTAAGTGTGAGGACAAATACATTAATGCTAACTTGCTCTCAAGCAAACACCACTAGCTCTGCCGTGAAGATTATCAAACATCAGCTTCTCTACCCAGTACCTGTGATTAGAATGCCTGATTTTGTAAGTTCAGAACAAGTTCACTTTTTTTCATTTGAACCAAGATCAGAAGACTGCATCATAAGATCAATGTAAGAAAAAGTATAATAGATGCACAATTTGAGAAGAAGTGGTCTGAAATCATTTTATGTATATGAAGATTTTTGTGTTACTACAAAGAAACAGTAGTGAAGGAAGCAGAGGAAATGATGTGTGACCCCCTTCTTTTCACCCCTCCCTCCAAAAACCAAATTAGCAAACAATTGATGACCCAGATTTTCCTTTTGTTGAAAATCAAATAATCTTCCTCTAAAAGTAGTTATTTGATCATTCTCACATATGGGAACATGGAAAATGTGGTTTGACATCCCTTCAAGAAAGAAACTGCTTGTGTTAATACTTCAAGATCCTCTGACATTGTGAAGGATTTTAATGATAACTGAGTTTTAATTTTTTGGTAATAGAACAAACATCAAATAACATTGCTTATAGTGCAGTTTTAAGAATCCACTATTAATTTCTATTATGGAAACATGCTTTCATATGGCACTCAAGATGCTGTCCATGGTCCTGATGCTCACATAATCCTTACTAGAGCAGCAGAATTCCAGATATAAAAGAACCATAAGGGGAAGCTTTCATTGTGCAGTATCTTTTTATAATCATTTAATTTTCCACTTGATTCAAGAAGGAATATTTTGCTTAATTTCTTATTTATTCATTTGCATACAAAGTTGTGGCCTATATAGTCTATAAACCACTGACCCTTCTTATACCAACTGCTTAATGTCATATATATTGAAGTCTAGTTTTTATAGCTGAGAAATAAGCTTTGTGTAACAGTAAAACAATGAAACAAATCGTTAACTTCTCAGAAGATCATAATAGCCTGGTAAATATGTGGTGTGTGTGTGTGTGTGTGTGTGTGTGTGTTTGTAAAATGTTCGTTTTTTGTCCAGCTTCTGCATTTAGATGGATTCTGTTGCTCTGTTATGTACAGGGAGTCTAAGAAATCAACAAAAATCCTTTACTCACGATACACATACAAAACTTGTTTAAAAAACTTCTTTTGGTAAAAAACAAAACAAATTTCTTTTGAGATATTTTAAAAACTAATGTATCCCAATCTATAATTATAAATAAGTGATGGGTCTTATACTGCTATTGCTTAGAGCAATTATTTTTACTGTTATTATATCATAAATCCTAAAAAAATTCCTCAATACAATGAAAATAATACATTAAGTAGATAAAATAATTTTAAATCCAGAAATAAAACTCAGGGTTTAATTTGTTCCTGTGGTCAGATATTCAGGGTGAGATTGGGCTGGACAGGTGATATGGTACAGTAAGCACTAAAATTTAGAGGCATGATAGCATCAGCTATAAGAGCGCTATGTTAAGTTTGAATTCTTTCCATTTATCATCTTATGTCACACCTGAAATACTACCCAAATTCAGTATATATTTTGTATGTGTAGTAATCTAACTTTATAGGGAATAGTCTAGTGATCCTCGTTTACTATCAAGATGTAATGCTGGTGATTAAATTACAGATGACACACCACATCAATTCTTATTAGAGACGTGCAGGCAGTAAAATGTTTACATTTCAGTAGACGGTTTGAGCCATCTCTCTTACCCATTTTTCATTGTATTAAACTTGGTGGTTATTACTGGATACTTCAAACTACACTTGCCAAAGTTAAGCATTTGGCATCTTATTAAAGCAAATTTTTTTAAATATGTATATTCACATGCTAGTACTTCCGTAGGTGGTTGTAAATATTAAATGAGAAGATGTATATCAGAAGGGTTTGTACATTTAAAAATCTTATAAGAATAAGACGGGGCATTGTATGTATGCAACAAATGTTTATGTAGCTCCCATTATGTGTCAGGCATTCCTGTAGGTACTGGGAATAAATTAGCTGGAAAAAAAGTCCCTGCCTTCATGAAGCTTATATTCTCATGAAGGGAGACAGATCATAAGGAAGTGAAATATATAGCATTTCATGATGGTAAGTCCTTTAGAAAAAAATAAAGAAGACAAAAGGGATAGAGAGTGATGGGGGTAGATATGAAGAGTTGAAATTTACAACAGAATAGTAAGGAAGGGCCTTATGAGAAGGCAACATTGAACAAAGACCTGACAGTTCTGGGGAGGGGATTGTTGGAAGAAGATGGTTCCATGCAGAAGGCACAGCAAGTCCTAAGTCAGGAACTTGTGTGGTATGCTTGAGGAACATCAGACAGACTAGTGTCACTGGAGTAGTGTGAGTGCGGTTGAGTAATAAGATAGCATGAGAGAAGCACAAGTAATGCAGGAAGAGGATAATCAGAGTGCTGTAGACCAGATAGGTTTTAGATTGACAGGTGACAGGCTCTCGCCAATGCAGTGTGAGCAGCAATGACATCATTACTCTGGAGAACTCATGTGTGCTTCACCTTCCTTTTCTTTTCCTCGGGACTCTGCCTGATGATGTTAGAGTTGGTGGCTCCTATAGTAACCTAGGTCCTGGGGTGTCTAAGATAAAATGATGAGAAATAGACTGCTCATCTCACTTATAATAAGCAGGTACTAAGAATAAGAAATAAGTTTTGTTGTTTTAAGGTACTGAGGTTTGAGAGTTGTTTGTTATAGCATAATGGAGCTCCTTCTCATTAATACAGGTAGTCATTGGAGGTTTTTGAGCAGAGGACTTACATAATCCAACTTCTGTATCAAGCGGGTTATTATTCTAGCTTCTGTAATAAGAAGAGTTCATTGAGGCAAGGGCAGTTACAAGAGATGAGGAGGGGGCAGTTGCATTTATATAAGCAAGAGATGATTGCAGCTCACACCGACAGCAATGAAAGCAGCAAAACATGGCAGGATTATAGGTATATTCTGAAAGAAAGCAAATAGAGTTTTCTGATGTATTTGATGTGGGGTATGAAAGAAAGATATTTAAGAATGACTTCAGTTTGGGGCTTGGACAATTGGAAGGATGGAGTTGCTATTTACTGAAATGAGAATGACTAGAAAAGAAATAAGTTTTGAGTGATAGAATCAGGAGTTTTATTTTTTACATGTTAGGTTTGAAATATGTGTTAGCCATGTAACTGAAGATGTGAAGTAGATAGTTCTATATATAAGTCTGGAGCCCAAGGGAGATATCCAGGCTGACGATACAAATTTAAGAATAATCTGGGGCGCTTGGGTGGCTCAGTCAGTTAAGTGTCCAACTTTGGCTCAAGTCATGATCTCACGGTTTGAGTTCAAACCCCACATCAGACTATGTGTTGACAGCTCAGAGCCTGGAGCCAGCTTTTGACTCTGTGTGTCTCTCTCCCTGACCCTTCCCTGCTCACACTCTGTCTCCCTCTCAAAAATAAATAAACATTAACAAAATTTAAAAAAAGGGGGACACCTGGGTGGCTCAGTCAATTAAGCATTGGACTTCGGCTCAGGTCATGATCTTATGGTTTGTGGGTTTGATCCCCTTGTACTCTGGGCTGATGGTTGGGATCCTGGAGCCTCCTTCAGGTTCTGTGCCTCCCTCTCTCTCTGCCGCTCCCCTGCTTGCACTCTGTCTCTCTCAAAAATAAATGAAACATTAAAACAATTTTAAAAATTTGAAAAAGAATGATCTGTATAAACAGAATTTAGTTATTTAAAAATCCTTTTTCACTTAACTTCAGTATCTGGATCTTGTGAGGGATTGTTTCTGATGGCTGCCTTTTATTTTTCTCTCTCTTTTCAAAAATGATGTGTTATTTTCTTTTGGCATTTTTAGCAATGTTTGGTTGAATGTTAGATATTATAATTTTTTTTAAGAAAACCACATTCTGGGAGCTGCAGACATTGTTATATCCTCCAGAGAGGGTTCACCTCACCCTTGCTTAGGCCAATAGCATGGTGATTCATCAGGCTGGGTGACAGCCCAAGTAAGGCTCAATCTATCTCTAGCCCACCTCTCACTCCCCTTTGGCAGGTCTCAAACTCTAATCTTTGCCTTGTGAGGCTTCTGAAAGCTCTGCTCTGCTTTTCAGAGACTCTGCATAAGTAGTGGTTCTCTTGCCCCATTCAGCAGTTGAATTTGAAAAATATCTTGAACATCAAAGACACTGACTGAAGCAGTGCCAGTGCATGAAGTTTCCTCAAGTCTCCACCAAATCTCTGCTAACTTCCCTTTACCCTAGAAATGGCCCCCTATACACACAAAGGCTTAATTCTAAGCCTCTTATTTGTTCAGAATTGACAAGTGGGCCAAAGTAAATGGCTAAGGAAGTCAGCTCACTTCTAGGAAGCTCTTACCTCTTCCAAGCTTTAGCACCTTCTGTTCTTGTTGCTTAAGAAGCAATCTGTTGGCTTTGGACAGATGATAATTGATTTCTTTCTATTTTTTTTTTCTTTTTGGTTTCATAGTTGTTCTTGGTGGAATTCTGGTCTTCTGGTACCCACTCCATGCTATCCAGAAGTAAAATGTCAGATAATATTTAAAGTCATGAGACTGGTTGTGCTATCAAGGGAATGAATGGAACAGAGAAATGGATTGACTACCACAATGTGGAGCATTCCAAAGTGGAGACATCACAAATACAAGAAATTAAATCATATTCTATATGATGTTGAATTGTATTTAAGAATATAATATCTTATAATTTAATTGTCTATTCTCAATTTTGCTATATCTTCAGTATTGATGCATTTTTTTCCTAAACAATTAGCTGATTACCAGTTAAACGTGAGACTTCAGTTGGCAGATTCCTTTGGGATTCTTCTAATAATTCCCTTTTCTCCTCAAGATGAACTGAAAAGGGGCATTTTGCTAACAATTTTACTCATAAGTTAAAGCTCCCAAAACATTCAATGAGTGAAATTTAAATATGAATAAAATTGTAGAAACTCTTAAAACCAATACATTCAATCTCTAAAGACTACTGTATTGATTAGTGTCCTGATAGGAATGGGATGGGATAGTTAAATGGGGATAATTTACAAGTTTAATGACGAGATAGTTTATTAAAAAAACAGGGTTTACAAGGGATAATGGCAAGGACTAAATATCCAAGGACTGGATTGCCCTAGGACTAGAAACACAAGGCATCATTCTTACTCCTAAGCTTGAAGGGGGAAAAAGAAGTTACTAGAACCCAGGACAAAGAAGGCAAGATGCTGACAGGAAGCCCATAGTAACCCTATGGGAACCTATCTCAATCCCCTCTCCTACATTTTTGCCTGTGTTTTCCAGTGGGAAGCCAGAAAACAATGTAGCCTGTGAATTTTTCTTACAGATCATCTTGTAACACAGCACAGATCTCCCTCTCTCTCCCTCTCCTTCTCTCTCTCTCCCTTTCCCTCCCACTCTCCCTCTCTCTCTCCTTTCCCAGAATTGGCATATGGCTCCAGAGTGAACACAGCTACAGTACTTCCAGACCATGAAAAATATAGTGTGCCTTAGCATTACTCACACAACTTTGTAAGTTTATTTAATAGAACTCTGATACCAAAGCTGATAAAACTGTAAAGATACAAATTGGACTTAGCAACATACTTAATGAACCTGCCCTGAATACAGAGTATCAAGTGTTTCTTCTTATAAGCATTCTTCATATTCTTTTTAAAAATCTATCCTGACATGTAGCACACACATACAAAACAGTTTGGGAGTAGTTTGTTGAAAATGTAAACATTAGAAAACTAGATGACATGGAAGGTTGGGAGCCAACTTGGTTTAGTTTTGTCTGCAATCTAGACCATTTGAGGCTGAATGACTTTCTCTTCACTTTTGCTGTTGAAACCCAAGTTTTTAGAATCTTAGATGCATGTTTTAATCTCAGCTCACTCTTCACACATAATTGATACTATAATGTCATTTCACTGTAAATATTAATAGAGAAGTTACAATGCCAATAGACATGGAGATTGAGCTAGATATCTCAGGGTAATATGTTACTAAAATACATACATACATTATATTTCATACATACATACAATACATACATTAATGCATGATTGATTTTGCAAATAATCCAAAAATTTGACTGAAAAAGCTGCTTTGAGGTCTCATAATGACTTTGTTTCTGGGGCTCTGACGTGGGAGGAGAGGTCTAGGACTAAACTCATAGCTCTTGACAAATTCTCTCCCTTCTCTCTGTGTTTTTTATTTTATCAGTGATGTCATAATTCTCTAGAAACCCAGAAACAAAACACTGAAATGATGTAGTCACCCATCCATTTAATCAATAATCATTTATCAAGCCTTTACCATCCTGGAGATAAAGACAAGCAATGAAGGATCTCAGTCTAGATGGAATGATGGAAAAGTTAACAATGTTGTAAGTTCAATAATAGATCTTTGCTCAGTGAGCTGTTGAAGTCCTGGAAAGACACCAAAAGATCCTGAGTGCATACAGGAGGGTACTTCAGGGGACATATACTCCCCTTTTCCAAACAAGAACCATATTCGTCTCATCTCTGAGATATCTCTTGGAAATCATTTTCTCTTTCCCATTATGGCTGCAGTGGCCCTCATTGAGACCTTATTGCCTTCTTTTCTGCCTAATGTAGTTGTCTCTTACTTGGGCTTCTAACCTCTAATTTCTCTTGCCTATAAACCACCCTCCAAATTATTAGCACATTATTTTTCCTGGAGCATAGTGTCCACACCCCGTCTATTACCTACCCTACACTCCTGAGGGTTTACCTTGTTCTCTCCTGGGATGCTCTTCCTTGCTAATCCTGCATTTCCATCTTTGGAAATATTGCCATTTCCTCAAAGTCTGGCTGGAAGTGAATACTCTCTCTGCTAAGCTCCCATAAATTTTTCTATTGTTTGATAGTACTTATGACAGCCTGATTTGTTTTAGGTTTTATTTCTCTTGTTAGACTGTAAGCTTTTTGAGGGCCTCAGTCACGTCATTTATTTATTTTTCTGTGTCTGTCATAGCAACGGGTATGATGCCGTTATTTAAGAGGGAGAAGCACTCAAATTTTTCAAAATTCAATTATGCAAATATACCATAAATTCTAGTGCAGCCTAGAGAAAAACTCTAATGTGATCTGGTATGAACAAATTTTGATGCTGGTGGAGTGACACTGGAAAAGCATTCAACTTGTCTTTTATTGGATACATTCCGTGGTTAGAGTCCTCTAAGTGAAAGTAGGAAACGTGAGAACTTTTATATACATCAGAATCTCATTGAAAACACTTAATAGCCTCATGTGTCCCAAATTACTGTTGACTTGTGTCATAAACATGCCCCCTGTAGCCTAGACATTGCGTGTTGAAATCAGAGTCTTGGAATAAAATATTTTCTTTTTTAAAAAGTGAATAATTTAGCAATTTTGCTTTCACATAAAAAAATTCACGTGGAGTGTATTTTATGTTTTGAAAGTCCCCAACTTAAAAACAATCCATTTCTTCCCCGTGTAGAGCTGTCAGAAAGAAGGAGAGATTCGGTAAACTGCATGTCACTATCAGCCATTGATAGCCAGTGATTTGTTCCGAATCCAAAGGCTAAACCAAACCTCATGCTGCTGTATGTCAGATGCAATTGGTCCACAGTCAAAGTTTTACAGCTCAGACAGGGCACACTTTATCCTTCAGGCTGCTACTTAAGATAGCCACGACCCTGAGGAGAACCAGTCAACAAAACAGACAGACAAGAGGATGTGATTTGTATGCATCCCTGAGCCAGCTCACATCACCCCTGACCTACAGGTCAGGCTGCAAATGACAGCAGGGCGCGTGCACCTGATCAGACAGGATATTCTCATTATAAAGCCTGGAAAGAGGGGGCAACTCCTCTGTGTTTACCCACAGACCAGATGCAATCTACCCAGGAAATGAGCAAAAAATACCGATTTAGATCAACAAGAAGATGTGACTGACATGTAAGTACCTTATAAAATTTTAAATCAATCATTTATCCTAATAAACTTGGGTGAACACAAAATGATCATACAAAGGGAAGTTTATCAAAGGGAAGAAACAGTTTGTTTAATCACGGATAAGCCATCCAAAGAAAGCTAACCTGAAATGAGTAACCCTTATTGAACTGCAACAGGGCAACTTTATCAAATACACTTGGCCATGATCATTTGTTTTAGAATAGATTTTGGTTAAGCATGAATCCAAAATGGTAGTGCAAGCCTACAAACATAGTTTCCTTCAAATTATTGAAAGTAATGAAAGCTTTTATACCTTTAAAATAAATCTGGATTTCCAAAATAATTTGTATTGAAGTGAGAATTACAATGGGAGAGGTAGACCAAATTGCTATGCATGGTAATTCTTAAGAACAGGGAAGAGAACTCTGTCTCAGATTATTGGAAGTAACTTTGCCTGGGGCTAGGAGAATGGAGGAGATGACCTCTGGAGGTCCCTGTGAGAGCTCTGATTCCAAACAGCAGTATCTTAAATACAGTAGAGATTCATCATAAAACTAATCAGACATACCACAAGTGGAATTTCACTGTCCAAATTGTAATAGTTACATACAAAAAAAAAAATCTAAAATTACACAGCTGGTCTGTGAAGTGGGTATTGATCTTGTTTCTGAGATATCTGAGTAATAGAGGCATATATATATATATATATATGTATATATATATATATGCATGTGTGTATATATATATATGTACATATATATTTCATCATAAGTGATATCTTGAACTCTAAGTCCACAAGAATACTGAGATAATGAATGAAATCATGCAGACAGGATCTCTCAGGGAGCTTAATTGCAACACTAGTCAACAATGTCCAGTTTATGTCTGTTTAGCAACATGTGGTGGGAGGGTTGAGTGATTCAACTTTCTATCAGTAACCATTATCTTCCCTTTAGCCTATAAAAGTTCACCATCTCACAGACAATGGCTTATTTATCTTTGTGTCCTCAACATGCAGAGCAATGCCTGTTGGCTCTGAAAAAGACCTAGGCTTGAAGGAGTACAAGTGATTATCCAATAAAACCCATGACTGTTGTTTTCTAAGGCAAAGCAGACAGAACTCCTTCTCTTTACTTTAATGTTCAGTTTATTCTCTTTGGATTTCTTTTTCTGCCGGGCTTACCCTTCATGTTTATACTAACCAAACTTGAGGCATTGGGCTTTCGAAAGTTCATGGAAGTAAGAAGAAAGGACATTCAAGTGGCAGCATGTATGCTCATCCTGTAATTTTGGACAAATTAATTAAATGGTCCGAGTCCCATTTTTTTAAAAATTTGAAACATAAGAGTAGTTAGGCTGATCTCATGAGATTGTAATACTTTTAAAATGAGAATATATGTGAAATTATTTGTAAAACATAAAATGCTAATAAATGTGAATCATCATGTTATTTTTTTTTTCTCCCTTGGGAGAGATCCAAACATTAAGGCTTCAGAGTCAAATAAGAAAATTTAATTCAGTAGTACAGAACCCTTTGGTATTAAATAGGTTCTGCTATATGTTCTGCATACTGTCTTATGATGTGATGTTAAATAACAAGATATAGAATAAATAAAAGAGTCTGGTGTCCTTTGGCATAATGTTGCCCAATACAGCAGATAAAAATGCAGACAGTTAATTTTAATAGAAAGCTAAATTTTAATTTCAGATAATGTATATTTTTTAAAATGTATCGATGTCCTATATAATATTCAAATGTAACTAGATGTCCCGTATTTTATCTGGCAAACCTACTTTGGCATCAGTAAGCAATCTAAAACCTTGATTAACTATAACCCAGATTTTCTCTAAAACTGGCATCTTGATTCCCTTATTAAATGAATCTTACTATATTATCTTCACTTTCATTGTTTGCCTATTCAGATATCTTTTATATTAAGCAATCTCAAAACATTTGGGGGGAAAAGAATAGGGCCAAGGGACAAAGAAATCACAGTGTTCTATTAATGTTTGAACATTCCCTCCTCCTATCAGTTGCTTATTCGATAAGTATCCGTAGAGTACAAGGTAGGCGATAGGACTGTGCTCGGCATGAGCACACTCTTAGATCCACACTCACCATTTTATACTGCCCTTTGTACTGCTGAGTTTGGAAGTCTACCAACTATATGTTCTCAGTTCCTTTGACCTGAATTACTATTGTTGGGTTTAGCCAGTGGGATGTACTTCCTCACCGGGAAGTTGAGGGGAAGGGAAAGGCTAGTTTTCCTTTCCATCATTTTCTAGTAGGGGCAGTTGTTGGTTATCGGAGTGATTGCAAATAGGCTTCAACAGCAACAACACTAATTTCAGCAGCCTCCATAGGAGTTCAGATTATTGATTTTTTTGCCCTGTGGCAGCAATGTGATTCCAACAGCAGTGGCAGCTACAGAAGCAGTGTAGCAGTGAGTGTGGCCAATGGCCATCATCTTAAAGGTGGTAGCAGCTTCCTCATCTTTAGGTAAAAACTTTCTTATGTCTTATATGTCTCTAGGGTGTCCTCATTTTCTTCTTGTTCTTCCAATTCTTCTAATTTGTTTGTGATCCACCCCCTGTATTAAAATTCTGATGTTTGAAATACCTAGACTGGTTTCTGTTTTATTGACTAGACGTTGACAGATACAAGAGTTTATTGGTGGAAAAGTTTGAGAACCACTGCTCTACAATATCAGTGCCAGCTTAGGCCATCTGAATCTTGTGATACAAAAATAATGGAAGAGTGGGGAGCGTGGGTGGCTCAGTCGGTTGAGCATCTGACTCTTGATTTCAGCTCAGGTCATGATCTCACATTTTGTGAGATCGAGCCCTGCATTGGGCTCTGTGCTGACAATATGGAACCTGCTTGGGATTCTCTCTCTCTGTCTCTCTGCCCCTCCCCTACTCACATTCTTTCAATCTCTCCCTCTCTAAATAAATAATTAAAAAAACATTTAAAAAATCTTTTAAAAAATAATGGAAGAATCTGATAGGCTCTTTTTAACCACAAGGACCTTTTAGTGGAGATTTTAGGGAGGAGTCGCCACTTATATGAAAACAGAAAAGTAAGCATTTATGGTCACATTTTGTTTCCTTAGCCACCCATAAATAACCTTAATACCTGTAATATGAGAGGAAAAAATAGGCCTGTAGATATTATTAATATAAAATAAAAGAGATCCTACCTAGAAAGGAAATTTATTGGTGGATAATCTGTATTTTGCATGATTATTTCATTGAGTTGAGTTTGTCTGGTTTATTTCTCAGCTCCTAGATGGATCAAAGCCTTAACTAATACAGAGTTTTCAAAATACTTTTTTATTTAATCTGTTACAGTATTTCATTATCTTAGCGTCAAGACGTTATATCTTATCTCTAATTAAATTTTCTCTTCTTGAAATTTCACTCTATTTGCTCTTTATCTTTATTTGAAAAGAAGAATGTATCTGGATTCTTCCTTAATACTCTGCATATTCCTGAAGATAATTAATCATTCTCCCTCTTCCCTAGTATTCTCCTTTTCCTAGGTAAAGAAATCTCAATTTCATTGACCTTAGGTGTGGTTGTTTCTATCACATTATGGAGTCATTCTCTGAATGTAATTGATGTAAACCTGCCCGTCTTTTAACTGCCAAAATTACAGCTAAAGTTTCTCTAATCCTGTTAAAGAGTGTTATCTAAGAAGTTATTTCAAGGAAAAAATGTTTGCTTTGCTTTTACAAGAACACAAAAATTGGGGTGGAGCATATCTCACCAAAATATGGATGGGATTAAAAATTACACAGAACTACTGGTCTGACTTCATAAAATGCTTTCAAAATGTGTTAACGTCATGGGTCAGATGTTCTAAAATTGTCTTAGCTCTTTTATGGGGGAGCATGATAAACTCCCCCGAGTTTATAAAGCCAAGTAAGTTAAGTAAGTTAAGTGTTCTCAATAAGAAAACCTTCTAAAAACCTGGCTTGAGATAAAGCCTGAACTGAAACAAATGACAAAGGATTGGTCACTGGTTTTATCATTTCCTCCTTAAATCACTATAAACTTAAAATATTTAAAACTTAAAGACCCAGCAAATAAACTCCAAAGGGCAGGGGAAGCCTTATGCTCATCTTGTATTTGACTACATTGTAATTTCTGGCTCAGGACCATACACGTAGTAGGTGCTTAATTCAGAAAATATAACTAATATTTAAATAATGGCAATAGTGTGTAATTTTTTAAAATTTATTTTATTTATTTATTTTTTGAGAGAGAGAGAGAGGGCGTAAGTGAGCGAGGGGCAGAGAGAGACAGAGAGAGAAAGAGAAATGGGGTTCACCCGAAGTGGGGCTCATGTTTTATCTGAAGCAGGGCTTGCATTCACCCAAAGTGGGGCTTGTGCTCACAAACCCTGAGATCATGACCTGAGCCGAAGTCAGATGCTTAATGACTGAGACACCCAGGCACCCAATGATAGTGTCATTTTAAAATAGTAGTTTAAACATAACAATACTAGTAAATTGGAACCCTACTTGACAATTAAAAAAATTTTTTTCAACATTTATTTATTTTTGAGACACAGAGAGAGAGAGCATGAACAGGGGAGGGTCAGAGAAAGAGGGAGACACAGAATCTGAAATAGGTCCAGGCTCTGAGCTGTCAGCACAGAGCCCGATGTGGGCCTCGAACCCACAGACCGCGAGATCATGACCTGAGCCGAAGTCGGTCGCTTAACCGACTGAGCCACCCAGGCGCCACCCCACTTGACAATTTTAAAATGTTCTACAAAGAATACTTGAGGGGAAGAAAAACTATTACTTATGGCAAAGTGTTAATCAATGTTCTGCATTGTAATAAAAGCTTAATATATAATATATAATATATAATATATAATATATTATATACTACATGGATTGTATCATAAAAAAATTCCCACTTTGTGGATTTTGTTTTTCTAAAGATTAACATATTATATATTTTATACATGTACACTAGAATAAATACAAAGAAAACAGTATTAGTTTAAAATGTATCAAAAACCAAAATATATGTGAAAAAACAAAATGTAAAATGCATTTATTCATGCATAGAAATAAGCTCTCAAATATTTAGGCCAATGGGCTTTTCTTTAAATGCCTTTTTTAAAAAAGTTTATGTAATTATTTATTCTGAGGGGAGGGAGAAGGACAGAGAGAGAGAGCGGGAGAGAGAGAATCCCAAGCAGGCTCTGTGCTGTCAATGCAGTGGCTCCAAACCATGAACCATGAGATCATGACCTGAGCCCAAATCAAGAATTGGTCCCCCAACCAACTGAGCCAGCCGAGCACCCCTAAACACCATCAGTTTGGAAATTTCTGTAAAATGTGATGTTCATCCAACGTGAAGAAGATAATGCATTTGATTGGTAAAGTATATTTAGATTAGTGAATTTTAAAACATTTGTAATGTTTACATAACTGCAGAGGTTTTAAGTGATTTTTCCAGTGCTTGATGAGGTACCATATTAATACTTTTAGATCAACATTAGGAAGATTTTTACATTACATAATAACTTATTTTACTGACCTGATACAGTTTACTTAATCTTTTGAGCTTACCAATTAAGAGTCACTGAATAATTCCCTGGTAGAACTTGGTGTTAAGAATTGAGATATTGGACCAGAAGCAAGAGATGCCAGTTAGAGATTGTGGAAGTTAAAGTACTCAAGAATATTTTGAACTGGGGTTTCTGTCTCTTTTCCATCCTCTCTCCCCCCACCTCCTGCCCTTGATCTCTTTTCCCATCAACCAGGAAATTTTAATATTATAAATTCAACCCATTTATTTGCACATAGTATAAAATCATATGTGGTAGTAATAATGGGTGGGGGTGGGCACTTAGGCTTTGGAGTTAGATTTGCCTTGTGGTTTCACTTTTTAATGACTATGGAACCTGAGCGAGTTACTCTATGAGTCTAGGTTTTCTCATCTGCAAAGCATGGAAATTAGCACGATTTCAGATTTTTGAAAATTTATTTTATTTTATTTAAAATTTTTTTTTTTATTGGGGCGCCTGGGTGGCGCAGTCGGTTAAGCGTCCGACTTCAGCCAGGTCACGATCTCACGGTCCGTGAGTTCGAGCCCCGCGTCAGGCTCTGGGCTGATGGCTCGGAGCCTGGAGCCTGTTTCCGATTCTGTGTCTCCCTCTCTCTCTGCCCCTCCCCCGTTCATGCTATGTCTCTCTCTGTCCCAAAAATAAATTAAAAAACGTTGAAAAAAAAAAATTAAAAAAAATTTTTTTTTATTTTGAGACAGAGATAGGTAGGTAGGCAGAGAGAGAGAAAGACAGAGAGAGAGAGAGAGAGAGAGGGAGAGAGAATGTGAGTGGGGGAGGGGCAGAGAGAGAGAGGAAGATAGAGATCCCTAGCAGGCTCCACTCTGTCAACGCAGAGCTGGAGAGGGGTTCTTTCCCACAAACCATGATATCATTACTGAGCCGAAATCAAGAGGCAGTCGCTTAACCCATTGGGCCACCCAGGCGCCCCAGCACCATTTCAGATTTTATGGTAAGAATGAGATAATGTGCAGAAAATGCTAAACACTATATAATAGGCACAAAGTTTCTATTTATTATTGTCTTACTGTGTTTCGGGTACTACAGAGAAGATAAAATGCTTCTCTCCTTTAACTTTTCTTTTATGTAGAATGAGATCATTGGATGATCTTGAAATTTCCTTCTAGCTGCAAACTCTGTAGATGTATAACATCATCCTTCTTGATAATGTTCCTGTCATAGGGATACCTGCATACACAGCTGGTCTTTCTTAGCTGACTTGCAGGTGAATATGTTAAATGAGAGATACATGATCCAAAGATTGAGCAGGTCACATAGATTCCAGACCCTTTCACCACCCAGACTGGAATCACACACATCTGCAATTATAGTGAATTAAAAGTAGTTTTACAATTGGAACTCATATAAAGATTTTGGAGTAATCCAAATAATGCAACAAACAAACAAACAAACCAGATTAAATAAAAACAGCTGCAAACTTCTCTAGGAATAAGGTAAAGAATGAGTCAAGTAAATTAAAAAAAATTTTTTTTGAATATTCATTTTGAAAGAGAGGGAGAGTCAGGGAGGGGCAGAGAGCAAAAGAGACACAGAATCGGAAGCAGGCTCCAGGCTCTGACCTGCCAGCACAGAGCCTGACTTAGGGCTCAAACCCATGAACCATGAGACCATGACCTGAGCTGAAGTCCAAGGCTTACCCACCTAAGCCACCCAGGCATCCCTGAAGTAAATTTTTTTTTAAATGGCACAATGAGTGACAATACTAGAACTTAATCAACAACAGTTGATATTTTTGGAACTCGTAGTGTATATACAGCCTTATATCTTCAAAAACTTAAAGGAGAGGAAAAGGGTGTGATGAGATTGGCATACTGTATCCAGGAGGTCCATCCAGCTCCTCCAGCCTGTGTAGTGTCTGCTCCTTGTCATCAGACGATCCCACAAACATCTTGCCAAAGAGGGTCTATGTCCCGGTCTTTTTTTGTGCCACGACATCTGGCCTAATTACCCGGATACAATAGGAACTCCAATTAATATGTACTGACACAACTACAACAACAAAAAGTGAGTACAATTCCAATAATTTGTAGGTCAAATTCTGAGACGTCACTATTTTGAAACACACAAGAAATCTGAGGGGACAAAAATTATGTCTTAACTCAGTAATACTTTCTTAAAAATGGGAAAAGCTTATTTTGTATACTCCTGCACCATGAAAACTAACTGAGGGTTTTTTTTTGTTGTTTGTTTTGTTTTTGCAAGATTAAATAAATCTTTTGTTGGAGAAATGACTTGGAAACTTTCAACAAGGCCTTTCCCTGCCCCCCTCTCTGGTGCCAAAATTGAAATATTGAAAAAAATATGGAGGCTCTGGTTTCTGCTATAAATTAATATTGTACTGGCCAATTCAAATTTCCAAACTCTGTAGACTGAACGGATATTCTTTTAAAAAAGGTCAGAATTTATTTAAATCATGAGCAATGCTGAAGATTACTTTTTGATTGTCTTAAAAGATTATCCATTGCTTTCCATCAGTCATATCTTAAAAATTCATAGGTAAAGCTATTATGGTCACTCACATGGGCTCAACACAGTTATTTTTTTTCTTTGATGATCCATTGTAATAACTGAACAGCATCAGAGAGCCTTTCTTTGAATGATACCTTTCTCTTCTTCCTCACCTTCACAGAACAAAACTACATAGCATCAAACTTGAAGCTTGGAAAGACACCGAAACCCTCTGAATTTCTGACCCAAGATATGAAGTAAGACTCAACAATGAAGACAAATAAAAGCAAGATTAGAGTTACTTTCTCAGACACTGGAAGCTCCAGAGATGGTTTTTGGTCTTTGTAAAAATGTGCTTTTGGGTTTAGGGTTTCCTCACTTCCTTCCACTCATCCAACATGAGTGAATACATATGGAAATAAAACATCTACAAGAATTCTTATTTAAATAAAAAAAATATAGCATTCAGAGACAGAAAAGAGCAGTGATAAAGAACAGCCAGTGCCGTGGGGCTTTGTGAACAAGGGAGGGAAGGATTTCTTTGTGCCACAACAAAATGTAACTAACCGTGCCCATGAAAGGAAGGAGACAGAAGGCTAGTTTTCACTAAAAGCCCGGCTGCATGTAACTGACCCAGCATAGGAAATCCTGGTTCTATCTCCAGGGCTCGTTAGCTGTTCAACATGGATCCTACATGTTTGCAGGGTACCTGTGTCCGTTCTCCCTGTAAAACAAAGGGGAACCCATACCAATCAACAGAATTATATTTGAAACTATTATTGTTCAAGGAGAAAGTAAAAACAAGTAAACAGATTATGCTTTTAATTAAAGTTTTTAGGTCTTTGTTCTGATGCAGCTCGTTGCTAACCAGAGGAGAATGTACTTTCTTCTTCTCTCCTACCCTCTCAGATTAGTGTCCTAAACGTACAAAATCCAAGTTCTCTACGGAGATGGGCATTTTCAGTGTGAACAAAACCGGTAGCACTCGAGCAAAATATCAATCATCCCTTGAGGTTGGCGGCCTCTCACTAAAATGTTTCTATGAATGTTGCCTTATTGTATGACAGCTCACATCCTCGCATAAGCCACAATCAGTTACATAAGAGAGGCAAGGTTCTGTGAAATATTCACGAACAATTAAGTCAATAATCTGCAAATTATGGATGTTGATGCTTTCCAGGTTCTGAGCAGTGAAGATAGCTAATCATCATCTTGTATGCTTTTAAAAAAAATCTCAACTAGAATACAAATTACAGAAGTATTGCGTTTTTCTGTTACTGACCTGCTGTTTGCTACACTGCTATTGTTAGGTGTAAAAGAAGTGAATGAGACATTTCTGAAAAGTGGACTTAATAGGAGGCACTTGGCTGAAAACACAAGTCAAATGTTTTACATTATTTTTCCTTCTTCTCTCCAGGAACACATTATTAGGTTTTTATGATGAAAAAGTTAGGCAAATTTGGATGAACATTACAGACTTGAAAAGAGTAGCTTTACAGAAGTAGATCACCATGGTAATTATTTGATGCTTCACTTGTTTGCAAAGAGATGGTACTAATTGTTTTAGTTACAGTTTGGAATAAAAAAATACAAACCTATTTTTACACAGCTTTAGATTTTTTTAAAAATCAACATTCCATTTAAACGTGACATGAAAAATCTGTCGTTTGTCACACATTAATTAATTAAAATGGTACTGAAAACTTTAATGGCTAGAAAGAGCCCCTTTAAACAAGTTGAAAACAACATTCAAGATAAAAAAAAAATTCCCACAAAAGGAAATATATACAAACAGGCAAAAATCAATCACCACTTAACATGCAAAAATAAGCAAGGATTCAAAGATGCTATTGAAAGTAGCTTTATCCCAAAGGTAATTATTACCAGTGCTTTCTGGGGTGGGAGAAAAATCCTACAGTAACTTTCTGTAGGAATCTCACTGACCCCTGTAACAACTTGGATGCCTTCTCAGTATAAGTCAGTTAATAAAAAAGGCATCTTGCTTTCTAAATATCACACCTGCAGTTGTCCCTCCTTGGGAATCATTCAATTCATTGGTGAATACAACCCACATACATCAAAAGTTTCCATTTTTTCCAGCTCTTTTTAACACCAAGGTCCCTCCCCTCTCCCCAGGCTTCTTGCAGCTATCCAGGGAATCTTTCACTTTTTGTCCTTTCCCGACCCTTCTGGACCACATTTTCTCTTCTTATTCAGGCCATCTGCTCTCAAGGAAGGTAAAACGTCTGCGAAGAAAACAATCAGCATCCCTAGCAATTGGTAGCTTTTGTGAACTACCCTTACAGCCACTGCCTGTGAAGACACACATTGTGCAACTCACAATTCAAATTATGATAGTAGTTTAAAAATAGTTTGTAATTGATACATTTCTGGCCACAGCCTCCCCCTTTATCCTGCTAGTGGTACAATCTTCTTGCTCTTGACAGAAGTCTTTCTAAAGATCTGCTCAAGCCTCACTAAGCAGCTGTGAGTTAGGTCATTTTCCCAGGAGTTTTACATGTGGAAAACTGGGCATTAGTAAGGCCTCAAAAAGGACACCATCTGGCCCTAGTGAAAAAAAGGATCATGACACTTCCTGTGGTACCAACAGACCCTGATGAACCAGAAAGGAATTCAGCCCCGGACTGTGATCCAATAGAGACCGGCCCCACAATCACCTCCGTGACAGCCAACTCCATTCATCTCAGCGGTTACCTCATGGCACAATGCACTTTTGTGCCGTGCTGTTTACTGAAGGCAGAGCAAAGTCCATTTTGATTTTTGTGTTTAGTCTCAGTGCCTGTCCTCTTTCCTGGAACACATACCACATCAGGAGAGGGTGAGCTGCACAAAGAACACTGCTTTCCGTTCCCATTCACCCTCCTCAATCCCCCTCCCACTGTACATGGGACAGAAGAAGAAAATGCTGGACTCCTCAGAAGCTTCAAAAAGACCTTTTCCTGACATGAAGCCCTGCCCCTCCCACTTTCAATAAAAATGATTTTAAACTGTTCAGCTCAACAGGGTTTTTTTTTTTTTTTTTTTTTTTTTTTGGTCTGTGTGTAGGAAAAAATTGAAACTTAAACACGTAAGGAAATCTTACATGAACACTTGCTGGAATGTTCCCGTTCCATTGACTCCATTAGGTGTTGGAGTGTTGAAAGGTCCTGTTAAAACTTCAGCATCAACTTCAACAACAAACCAGGTTTTCTTTTTCAAAAAGAGAGGTGTCTCACTAAAGCTCTATGAGAGTGGATGCCGATGACACCTTTCATTGTCTTATCGTTTATTGCCGTTTACAAAACCTTTTCATGTTTCCTACTTTAGAATATGGAAATTGGGAAAGTCTAATTAACGACAACAGATCCTTAATTCCTAATTTTTCTCTTTGGCTGAATGTATCATAAAGGCAGACAACAAGCAAAGAAGCCACTTAATTAACTCATTACCAGCAACTGTGTGTGTGTGTGTGTGTGTGTGTGTGTGTGTGTGCTTTTGAAACATCCAATATCATTTGCAGTGGATGACTGGAAACCCTGAAATTGGTCATCCCAGAAATGAACCGTGGCTATTTGGGATAAACAGGGGCTTCCATGTGAGAGCTTTTAAACCATCTCACAACACAATGCAGAGGACTTGGGTGTGATGGGAAGGCCCTTTCTTAAATCTGAGAGACCACCCCACCCTCAACTCTAACCAGACTCTACTTCATTATCCACCTTTCATCTTTAAAAAAAAATTCTTGCAGCCCTAAGATACTAAACCTCATTTTGCCTGCCACTGGGGGCTTCATCTGTACATAGACGCGAATCCTCCCCCACTGTTGGGCCCTTCAATAGAAAGCCATATTGTCACACAAAGAGACCTTAGTGTTAGCGAAAATGATTAAGGCCTATCATTTTTCCTATTCTCAGAAGTTAGCTTGGGGAGGGGTGCAGGGAGGCTGCCCTTTTTCCACATAAATCTTCTGCTGCCCAGATTTTGAAGAACTTAAAAAGCCAACACAGAATGAGTAGAATTTAATGAAGGAAAACATTTCTCTGTCTCTGGTTCCCTGATGGAAATGATGGGGCTCTATTGTGGGAAGACGTAGCTGAAACTCATTTATTAACATGTGTGCCCAAGGCCTAATTATAGGCATTCTCCTTTAACATAGAATTGTCACCCCTGGCGTTATTCATAAAGTGCCCACTGAGAGAAGTCTAAAACCATAACCCTTATCTGTAGTCATCGGTGAATTTTCTCTGGATTCTATAATGACCAGCAGTATATAATGACTATAAAGCCCAGGGTCTTGTGTACTAGCGTCCCCATGTAATAATGAAAATGCCTGCAAGTAACAGCTTGGTTAGGAATGAAGATGAGAGATTGAGAGAGAGAGAGAGAGAGTGTGTGTGTGTGTGTGTGTGTGTGATTCTATCTTGAAAGATCCAGAAACAGAATATGAAACAGCTAGCTTTCCATTGCTGAAGCGTTTGTGCAATATGCACAAAGTTATTCATCCTTTTATGAGTCACAGTCTTTCATAGGATCCTTCCAATGGCTTAAATAAGAAAAGTACCAAAGAAACTTTGAGGCAAGGGCCAGTAGTTAGGGCCATAGCCGTGGGGGCTTGCAGGCTGGCTGCAGAGAGTAAGGGACACAGAGCCGTAGGAGTGGGGCCGAGGGAGGGCACTGGCTGCGGATATTTGGAAAGCCACCTCTGAGGTAGCAGAGGCAATTCCCTGTAACAGAAGGAAGAGGAGAGGAAAAAAGGAGGAGTAACTGTAGCAGCCGCAGGAAGCCCAGGTTTCGCCAGTGCTGCCTAATATAGATGCCACTTTGCCACCAGAAAAAAGGGGGTGAAATATCCAGACTCTATTAGGCGTATAAACATTCAATGATTTGGGACACAAACTCATTCTTTCCTTGAAGATCGCCGATACTCCCTGTAAGAGGATTTTGTTGTTGTTGTTGTTGTTGTTTGTTTTGCTTGTTTTTAAATAAAAGAACAATTGAAAACCTAGTAGATCATAAAATAATTAATTTTACCTATTACTTCGTCTGACACTTTTCTTGGCATCGATTTTGTGGCATTAACATATTTGCCTAGTATTAAATGATTTTAAAGGATTGCAATGTTAATTAAAAATAGTAAGTGCCATCTCAGTGGCTGCGAAGACCAATGTGAGCACTGTTTTAAACTGGAGGCCTGTGTTCTCCTTGCCACACCCGCCCCCTCCCCATCATCCCCCCGCCCCCCCAGAAGAAGCCCTGTTTTGAGGCAACAGTTCCCTAGGAAGAAAACAACAGAAGCAGAAACAATTTGCTCCTTTAAGGATTTGAGAATGCTTATGTTGGAACCTCACAAAAGCGGCGTTATGTCCTTGAACATTCTAAAGATCATTGTTAATAGGATCAATTTTTGTGTGTTATTCAACTGGATCCTTCCTAGCCTGTAAGAACCGCATTTTACTTGGGGGACATGGTGGCAGTGGGGGTGGGGGTGGAGGGTAAAGGAAGGCCCAGCAAATTCCATGTGATCAGTTCAGCTGCAATAATCTCTTTTCTCCTTCTTGACGAAGCCACACATGAGAGCACTCTGGTGTCTTTCATCATTATTTGTCACCCTTTTGTGCGGAGCAACTTATATCCACAGCCATTCCAGCAATTAAAATGAAAAAGAACCAAACAGTATTCTCATTGAATACTCGGAGGCCAGTGCCACCAAGTGCCATCCAACCTATTGAATGTATCTAATGCCATTAGAGCTCTGTAAGTATTCTGTGAAAAAAAAAAAAAAAACAAATAAATTGTTACATGCAGAATGTAGAGAATGATTTAAAAAGATAAAATCTTTTAATACGTTGGCGGTAGCTAGATCGCCTGTAACAGGCTCCCTCTCTCAGTGATAACGTCAAAAGGAACTAAGCAACCGACAGGGATTAGGACTCACACGGAAAGACTGAGAACTTCAAATTTTGGTAGACAAGGAGTCATCCGGTGAAACAACTTCCACGAGAATAAGCCAATCTTGTTTCTGTTGAAATACCTTCTGAAAATAACTATGAGCATTTTATTAGCCTGATTTCCATTACTTAAATAGGCTGTACTTCTCCAAAACTATAATGTGTCACCATGTTTCTGGGAAAGCTACATTTTAATTCCCTTTTCCCAAAAAGGGCAAACTGAAAGAAAGTAAAGAGATAAATCAACTTTTCCAAGACCATAGAGAGAGTCAGGATTTAAGGATGGTGACCACTTGAGTTTGGTGTTAATTTCTGATTGTGTAGTCCAGAACACGAAGACCCAGCGAGCTGCTTTCCTTATTCCACAAACCACTCTTTTTTAATGTTATTTTCATGTGAAAATTTTAGGGTCATTACAAGATCATCGATTTTGAATCTATGTATTTGTTCTTCCATTCAGGATATAGCTTTTAGAAAATATCATTAATAAAGTTCTCTGAAATACCAAGAATTTACTTTCCAAGGCATTGTGCTACCAACTGCCTATAGATCCTTGTCATAATTTATTTGGGAAAAAAAGATTTATGCCTTAAATGGTAATTAGTATTTATGGTAACATGCTACTGAAATTCTGAGGAGGCACCAAGGGCTCAAGTAGATGATAAAAGAACCTTTTAGAGAACATCCTGAAATCTGAAGGAAGAGACAGAGGGCCTGCTTGAGGAAAGAGGCGGTGGCATGTTTGAAAATGGCAAAGGTGATTAAAACATGGTAACCACTTTACACAAACATACACCCATGTATGCAGAGCCTCTATCTAGAAAGTGCTTCATGCTCCCATTATAGTTTCAGTGCTGACCAAACCTGTCTGTTGGATACAGAAAGGTTGGAGCTGGGATTCCCTAACAGTGATTTTGCTTTTATGCCATAGGCAGTGGAGCCACTGAAGGGTTGTCAGCAATGATGGTCTGGCTTTGGTTGACTTTGTCATGATCATAGAAAATAGGTGACAGAAGCTGGGGTGTGGAGGCAGCATGTAGCATAGATCAGTCTTGGAAGTGGAGAGGTGAGAATTATCAATTACCCCAACACGTGAGAGAAATGCCAGGAAGACCTGTGCCTCCGAAAGTCCCCCATCAATGACCTTTAGAATCATACAGCCCAGTGTGAGGGGCTGCAATCTGGGGTGGCTGGGGACCGGCCGGGCTGTGGTCCAGAAAAGTACTTCTGTGTTACATTCTTAGGATGCATTATCATTGTAAATGAAAGAACAGAGAAAGAATCTTTATTCTCTTCTCCCAAACTGGGATTTGATGACAGTATCTGTACAACCCCCTTGGGAATGGAAAATTCTAGAACTGGAAGAGTAACTTCTTATATTTTACATTCTTCCCTATAATCTCATAAAGAAAGCTGTGCAGAGATTCACTGTGGCTTTTACAGGTCTCTATTTTATATTATATATATATATATATATATAATAAAATATATTGTTTTATATAATGTTTTATAAGTGACAAAAATTTCAGGTAAAGCCCTGTTGAAGTTCCCCCAAATGTCTTTATTTCTAACGACCGCAATAACAAAAAAGAATTTGGTAAGGGAAATAGCCAGCTCGGGTTGGCCCAGGTGATTCTGCTGCTGGATAATAACCGAATTTGTCCTTTTAAGGAGACCACGTTTTTCTTTGGTGCAATGTTTGGCAAAATATGCGACTTTGAGATTATCAGTAGGGAGTGGCTGGCAATTTGGCTTTAAATTTCCTAAACTTTTTTGAATGCTTAATTGTTTGCTAAGACGTCAGCTGCAAGATTAGTGGAGCTGGGGAAAAAAAAAAAAAGCATGCATTCACATTGGCCCTATGTCTATTTTCAGTGTGAAGGGAACTGGCTGGAGAGTGTAGCAAACACTTGAAGCTATGCGTTCTGCATTACAATGAAGCAGTGCTGTATTACACAATACCACGGAGGTTGTTGTTGTGGTTGTTGTTGTGGTTGTTTAAAGGGCATCATATCCAAAACCATTTGAATGCAAAGCAAGAGCAACCGGTGACAAATACTGAGATGTGTTAAACACCAGGACAATTACATTAAAATGGCCTCTTCCAGACTAAAACCCCCAATTTCTTGCTAAATAATTGGCTAGAAAAGTATACGAGGACTCCTTAAAAAATATCGGAAGGAGGCTGGGCCGGAATTAAAAACAACAGCAACAACTTATCTATATATCAAGAACATAGTGTCTGGAGCTGTATTTACATATCGAGTGTGTACAAGTGTGGTGGTATTTAAGAATGTGTCATTTGACTTAGTCTTCCAACTATCTGTGAGAAAGAAAAATGTCAGGAAGTACATTCACAGTTGGAATCCCTTTTCTGGTTCTGCTAATTATTGTCAATACAGACCCTTTAGTTTTGTTGTACTACAGAGACTCCTAAAAATGATGCCGTTATCTGCTTTCTCAATAATTCTCTTTTTCTAAGACCAATAAACGTCATTTTTAAAGGACAAAGAAATGAAATTTAGCAAAATCACCTGGCATTTTAGGGACAGATAATACTTACACCTATGATGTAATTTTAATTTTCCGATCATATTTAATGCCAGTGAAATGAACAGACACAGGACTTAAAACTCAGGTCTTTGGATTACGGTTCTTTACCCACAATTCCAAATCAAGCACAAACATATGTCTGCTAGCTGACATATGGTAGAGAAGGGGCATAGAGCTATTCAAATTTATATAGAGCAGATTTCAATATTCATGGAGTTAGGACGACAGTTTCCCACGGTATCTTTTCTGTTTGGATTCTATGATCCCTTCAGTTTGAAATCTTTTCTTCTGGTCTTCCGTAACACTTTTGGCCCCTAAGACGTTTGGTGATTACTATGTTTTGCTGTATCATCTACTTTATTTTGGTAGTTATTGTTTGGGTGGGGCCTGTCTTTTTTATCACCTAGCACAGAGCCTGGCACATAGTAGGCACTCAATAAATGTAGGGTAAAGGATATGTGTACATATTTGGTCTCCTTGGTTTAGTTGCCAATTCCTGAAGGGCAGAGAAGGCGCGCTATGCTTTTGTTGTCCTTCCCTTGGTGCCTAGTATCCTGCTATGACAGGTTATGTGGGACAGTGACAGGAAACTTTCATGGTGATGATGCCACTATGGAGAAGGGACAGAGAGAAGAGAGGAGACCAGGGAAGGAAGAAAGAGAGGAGGGAGAGAGACAAAAACGAAGGATAATTTAGAGCGGAGAAACAAACCAATTCTCCCTGTCCCCCCCCCCCCCCCCCCCCGTGGAATTAGCTCAACCTGCTCCCTTGTTTTAGACAAAGGGAAGACAGAAGGGAGAAGAGAGAAATTCAGAAAGCAAGAGTTTAAATTGTGGCTGCAGTGGTGAGCAGCATTCCAAGTTTACCAAATCATTTGCTAACACAGTAAATACAATATTTTTCTAAAGAGTTACTAGTTAGTGAATTTAGACTATTATCTTGTATTGTAAAGTTATTAGGAAATTGGAGTTTAGAGGAAATGTGGAGAATTTTTAAAAAAGTAATCCCTAAAACTTGGGAAATTATAATTATTTTTTCTAATGAATACACTTAACAAGCTACAGACTCTCAAATGTGATACATTTGGCAAAGAATAAGCCCTGTCATGAAACCTGAAAGAGGTCTGTGCCATTATTAATCTGCTACCCAGGCAACACTTTTTGGGCCTTAATGAATAGCCTCTAATTGGCTGAGATTGGCCCACATACCCAGGAGCTGTTCACCAAATACATTTTTTTTTTCAAGATTTCACATCTTTCCTACATCTGCAATATAGGAAAATTATCCTGCTCATACTGTAGTAGATGTTCACCAAATATCACCATAACTTATACAAAAACTTACTTCACTAAGATTTCTTAAAATATATTCTGGTTGTATAAATATTAAACCCAAAATATAAGTGAAAATAATTCCTGGATTAAAAATAACTGTTCGATAATAAAAAGCCTCTGTATTTGTATTCCATATACAAATCACTGATTCTTGGAGACCAGATAACACAGTTACTGTGAAAAAAAATGTTTTCATTGTTAGAAAACCAAGATGTGAGAAGATTCTATTTTTATGTGTTTAATAGTTGACCAAAGGGTTATGGAGGGGACCCTTTGATCTGTCTACCAGTCATATTAGAACACCCCAAGGGCAAGGACTGTGATTTCCCCAGCTCCCTGTCTCAGGATCTAGGCTGCAATGTCCAGTGCACTTCTGAGGACTGCCCGCAGGGTGAGGTGGGTAAGGAATCAGGGGAGGCAGCAGAGGGGCAGAGGGTTCAGGAGAATGCCTGGCTTCCAGCCTCACCCCCATTCTGTACGAGTCCACTAAGCAAGCTCTCATAAGATCTACAATCCCTCCTCCCCTCTCCACGCGTTGAAAGATTTTTAAAAAATATTTATTTATTTTTTGAGGAGCACAAGTGGGGGAGGAGCAGAGAGAGAGGGACAGAGGATCTGAACCCGGCTTCACCCTGACAGGTTGATAGCAGCGAGCCTGATGTGGGGTTTGAATCAGGAACTGCGAGATCATGATCTGAGCCGAAGTCAAATGTTCAACGGACTGAGCCACCCGGGTGCCCCACCACTTTGGAGGATTTCTTGAATAACTACAATTATTTTGTCATGTGTTTATTTATTGCCTGTCACATGAATTCATAGAAAATGTTTGAAAATTTTAAGAAATGACCTGATAGCAAGGTAAGCATATTTTTGATAATATCTGTAAGAGTTTAAGTAGGGACCTTTGGTAAAAGAAATATGACTCCCATCATAACCTCCTTACCATCCTGCTTCAAAGGAAATATAATTACAGTTTACTGACATGGCCACAGTGCCTTTTCCATGACCACGGCCTGGGTGGGAAAGCTCTAATTCTACCTCAGAGTCTAGGTGTTATTGTCAACCCAGAACCCCACACCTGGGGTGGCCCTCCAGAGGACATCACTGTGAGGCACAGAGGATGTTGCTTCAGAAAAAGAAAAAAAAGAGATGGGCAGAAACAGAGACCTTTTTGAGGCAATAGAATGCGAGGTACAGAAAGAAAAATCAAGGGGATAACGGAAAAGACAGTAGGAGAAAGAAAGTACTAGGTGAGTGATGGTAGGAGAGAAAAGTACCAGAATAAAGGATGGGTCAGTGGCAGTCTGACATTGTAAATGATTTTGCATACAGATGAGTTGCATATGATCATCCTGGCCAGAAAAGGGAAAAGTCTACAGGGTTTTTCTGAAATAGGGCAAGGTGACATTAATATATGAATAAAGTAACAATTGGATAAATGAGGAATCCCTTCAATTTGATTATGATTAATTATCCAGTAAACTCAAGTTCATGTGATGCAGTGCCTGTCTGGAAGTAGTTTTAATCCTGCTGAAGAACCTGGTAGCTGGATTCTTGCTCTTGATGTACCATTGTTACGAAGTCAGAGTTCTAGGAAGGCATAATTTCATAGCCACAGAATGCCCCACACCCTTGCTGAAAGACTTAGAAACACGAGCTTCATCTTTGCAAAATCATAAGTGTTTGCAGTTCATCCAGGAAGGAAATGACATATATGGACTTCGGTGCTCATGTGCGTGTGTGTGTAGGGTAAGGGTGGAATGGGGTGAGCGGTGGGGACAGATCATGGTGTCGGGGAGGGAGAAGAAGCGTCACAGGGTAATTTGTAGGAATCAGAAGTCCACAGAGAAAGAAGACTCTTGTGGGAAAACTTGGTGTCATAACTTCACTTCATGACAGGACTGTAAAGGTGCTACGTAGCTGTGCATCTGGCAGCCTACCACAGCCTTGTCTGTTACTTTTCTTGCTCCTTAAAATGTCACATCACTTACGCTATTTTTTAATTCTTTGTCAGTGGACAGATAATTGGCAGAGAAAAACCAAGAACAGAAAATTTCTCAGAACATTCTGGTTATGATTTACAAGCTTCTGATTTCTTTCTGTCACGGGGAAAAGTACCTGAGAGCAGGAGCTGGGAAATACTTAGCTGGTATCAGAATTTCTTTCTTTGTATTGAAAGCTGCAACATTCAATCATCCCCAAGAATGTTCGAAACCGAAACTGGCATAAAATGTAAGGTTGTTCTCATCTAAATACGATATCTGGAATGCTACCCATAGAGCAATCAAGATTCACAAATTCTAAATCAGTTAAACTCTCCTGCTTTGGGATTTTATTACAGACCTACAATATACAGCAACTGTTTTCCTTTTAAATTGTATTATTATTTTATAATTAAAAGTAGCACATACTGGTTGTAACATGTATAATAGTAGAAAAGTATATAATGAAACAGTCATCACTCCTTACTCCCATTGCCATTTCAAGGAGACTAATCTTATAAATGCTTGCTGTGCATCTTTCGGGAACTTTATTGATGTTCACACCAGTATGTGTATTAATATTTATGCATGTGTATACACAATGATGCCATATTGTACAAATTTCTTTGAAACCTGGTTTCATTTTAACCTAATAGGAACATATCGTGAACATATCACAAACATATCATGAACAACCCCCTGGGTTAGGTACACACTGAAACTGCTGTGAAACAATATCCCACCTCATGGAATCTATCCAATCGTTCTTCAGTTGATCGACATTTTTCCCCCCAAGTGTTGGGGGAAATCTCTTGAAATATTTTATATTATTTGTTACTTCACATCAGATGCCTTTAAGTCACCGGGAAGCAGAACTGATGTGAAACATAGGTGAAGATGAGGCAAGCCTCAATAGTTGCTCTGCTAAACACACTTGGAGTGGGAAATTGGTTTTGAAGCTGCTAAGAGATGTGCATGAGCCTACGTAAAGAGAGGCGCGAAACTAAAATATAAGCTTGTGTTATTCAAATAGGATTTAATAGACTCAGGAAACCAGTGAATAAAAACGAATAGGTAAGCACGAACTTCGATTTTCATGATGATTTCTTCCAAGAAACACCAAGTACTTTGCAGTCATCCTCATTGCCATGAGTTGGAAACGAGGTTACTTGTTTGTCAAAGAGAGTGAAGGAATGAAGAATTAGGAAGCACGTCTTCTAATGCTCAAAGTAGAAAAGGTATACAGTGGTTGAAGAACACTCAATATTCTAAATTCTGAATAGAGGCAAAGAATGAACTGGGGGATGGTAATCCACATTCACAAAAGAGTCCGCTTTACAAAACGACTTAAGTTCCTGGAGGAGTCTATGCACCGTGAGTGACCCAGGAGCAGGATGCTTCCTGACAGCACTGTCTGTGGCCTCAAGAGGGACTCCAGACTAACCCACCCTACATCTCAGCCTACACAATCAACCATGCACATTTTAAAATGAATAAACAGTAACACTGACTCATCACTCCCTTGGCATCTTCAATAGTTCCTGTAAATAGAAAGCTCTGGAAGTGCATTTAAAATGTAATTGATTTAGAAGAAAAAGAAATGTAGGGCAAAGTACAGTACACGCTTATTCTATATTATGGACCTGCTAGGGAAAGAAAGATTTCTCTGAAAAAGAGACGTTCCAGATGTGGCAAATTACTCAGAGTAATAAAATTAACAGTGGACAGTATTCGGTTGAATAGTCAAGTCTGGCCAACTAGAATTTTAGCTTTGATTCTAGTTTGGACCTGTAATCTTATTTCAGACTGATTTTCCCAATTCTTAATAAGCAGGAATGGTGGCACACACTATCATCCCCCTTTCTGTGCTGTGATGAGGAAATGAGATACCCAATCTTGGGTTTGGGGATAGGGTGGAGTTGAGCTGAGCTATCTAAAAAAGCAGGTGAAGATGATTCTTGGATGATTCCACAATCTGTAATTTTGCAAGGTTTGGGCTTGGGATGGAGTAAGGAAGAGAAAAGGGGTTAGCAATCCTCTCTAGAGCTCTTTGGTGTTCCTTACCCAGCAGCTCTGCCTGCCTTTCTCCCCCAGATCACTGGATGCCTAGCCCTGGAAGGAGGCAGAAATGCATGTACAAAACAAGCAGAGAAATGGGGTCATTCCCACCTGCTGTTGTAGCTTTCAGTTTCTTCTCTGTTATTACAAACTTGAAAATTCTGGGTCGATTCCCAGCCTCTCTGATGGTGTTGAACTCTGTGCGCTGCTATTTCACTGCCCTTGGTCCTGTCCCCTAGCCCTTCCATGAAGGAAGCACAGTACACATTTCTCTTGCTTTCTCCTTGCCCCCCACTCAGGGCAGGCACTTGGTAGATATTCAGTATATTCTTGAGAGTCAGTGGTGGCTTTTCCTCTTCCTTTCCCGTTGGCCTCTCCTCCTACTGGAAACACTGGTCTTTCTATGTGTGACCCACACAGAATGGAAAGAAGCACTTTTGTTAAATTGTTCAAGCATTTTGCCTCTACTGTCTATCTGGTTAACATTTCCTCCCCTACATGAAACCTGCACTCTGGCTCTCTATTATTTCATGAATGTTCCTGGAGCATTCCTGAGTCCTTGGGTCTGCCTTCTGCAACATCTCATCTAGGAGGGTGGTTACTGAGAGACTGGTCTACGGATGTGAACCGGTTCATGCTGAAATTTTCCAAAGGGAAATGAAGAAACACACACATACACCACGATAATTTATTTCTCATAAGGCAAGAACTGTCCTTTATTTTGAGTGGTATTTTTTTTTAAGTTTTCAGTGTTAAAACATATCATTCTAAATAAAACGACGTTTATTTTAATTGGAATTATTTTTGGTTTTAATGGCATTACTCGGAAAAATTAAGAGTTGGCAACATTTTGTAAGTCTCCATTAAAAAAATTGTTCCATGAAGTCTTAATGTCTGGAAATCATTCTTCTAATCACCACATCTCCTCTGGCAGGAGAGGGCTCACCCTTGATAACCACTTTCTTTCTTTGTTTCTTTTTTTTAAAATAATTTTTTCATGTTTATTTATTTTTGAGAAAGAGAGAGAGAGACAGAGCATGAGCAGGGGAGGGGCAGAGAGAGAGGGAGACACAGAATCCGAAGCAGGCTCCAGGCTCTGAGCTGTCAGCACAGAGCCTGATGCGGGATTTGAACTCACAGACCGTGAGACCATGACCTGAGCCAAAGTTGGACGCTTTAACTGACTGAGCCACCCAGGTGCCCCGATAACAGCTTTCTATTCCGAATTCTTCCTGCATCTGCCACCTTTAGTACTCACTCATTCACTCAAAGCATTTATCAGGAACTTACTGGAAGACAGGTCCCAAGCTGAACACTGTGGATAGCGTGGTGAAGAGAACAGGTGTGCTCGCTGCCTTCTTAGAACTTATCGTTTCTAGAAGAAAACACTTACACATTGGGAAAAACACATGTTCCATGAGAACACATACCAGGTAAGGCTGTCTACAAATTGAAGAACAGAGTAGACTCTGAGACCTGAGGGTCAGAATGAATTACCCAGGTGAGGCACAGAGCACTGTTTAAGAAGAGTGGAAATTTCTATAACTAATTAATACAATGTTTGGGAGACAGAAAAGGCTTTGAAGTAAGTCAGGTCTGCATTGAGACCGAGGAAAAATTGCGAAATTAAATAAGTTTACATGACTGAATACATTTCATAATATTTAAAAGAAACCCAAACAATGAGTAGGTAATGTTAAGGAAGGGGTGATAGAGAGGGCGAGGGGCACAATGAACATGTTCCAGACACAGCAAGAGCATGTGCAAAGGCCTGGAGATGAGAAAGCTTGGTGTAGAATAAATGTTTTTGATTATGACAATCTATCGCCTGTTGGCATTTCCCAAGTCAATATATTGTATTACATTATATGCAGGTTTAGTGGTAAATGAGATGCACACAACAGGTTTAATTACATGAAGCGAGCGAGAGTTAACTAGCTGTGGGGAACGGTACATTCTGACCAGCCTCCTCGGGTAGAGGATATTTAATTGGCTTGCTGTTGTATCATGTCAAGAACTGTGTTTTCTGGTTGGCACTCAAGGACTTGATGAATTGCTACTCTGACACTTGATATTCCACACTGACTTGCATGCAGTGTTCGGAACATCGGGTACATTGCTCGTACCCTCTGAATTGCGAAGTGTTAATTCTGCAATGGTGACAGGAAAAGGCAATGTACTGAGGCTCGACAACCTCTGAAGTAGCCCACATTATTTGTCATGGGCTCCCCAAAGAGTTCCTTTCAAAGAGGGAAAGCTGCAGCAAATAAATGAAAACCACCAGACAGAGAGAGAGAGGAGCAATAGACACGGAGAATGGAGAATGGAGATCCTGATGAAAAATTAAAGGCATTCAAAGGCAAGAACAAACAATTGGAATACCAAGCTGTTTTCATTATGGTAGATTTATAATATGCTTCAATAGCTGGTAGGATAGATTAGACTATGCTTTTATTTTTCAAAATGTCTCTGGTTATTCTTTCATCTAATTCGTAAAATTAGATGCTTTAATTTCTTGGTAGCAGTGCTTTAAATTTTTCTAGACTTTCTCTTTTTTTATTTTCAAAACTATTCTTCATAAGGACCATAAAGACCTTTAAAAAACCTATATATAGCATATTCTCTTTCTCTATATGTATGATGTATACATACATATGTACTTAGTATACAAGAGATATTTACTCGAACTCATAAAATGAACAGACTCAACAGTTATTAAATATGTATTATAGAAATAGGCTAACATTTCGGTTATTTTTTGTACTGAAAAAAAGTAAAGCAGAGCTTTAAAAATCAGTGAAATCCACTGACATGGAAACACTCTTGATGTTTTTAACACTCATATTTAAAAGCACAGGAAGCATAGTTCTTACAGGGACACAGACCAGATCAAGAATAGATATCTAGCTGAAAGAATCAGAAATATTTTGACAGAAGGTACACATGACCTGCAATTGTCACACTTCACACTATCTTTTTTGTGGTAGGTAACTTCTATTAGATAGAATAATTCAAGTTATAAACTAGTTTCTTTGAAATTGAGCTCCATTTTTGGTGAGAAACAACACCTCTTTCTCCATCTCTATGCAATTTACACACTCCAATCTTCGGGAAGAAGTCAATTTAAACCAGCAACTTTGGTGTTATAATAAACTCTACAGATATATTCAGTGATTGGAACCTCAAATTTATCCCTAAATGTTTCAGTGGATCACAGATCTTTCATCTTCCTTGTTTTCACTTAATACAGCAACATAACTCATTAGATAGACTTCAGCTTTTTGATTACTAGTGATGTGATTTCAGCCTTATTTTATCTGTCTACAAAGTAGGATCTTTGTGCATTAATTATAAGTAATACTTTTAAATTGTGGTTTGCTTAAACAGTTAATGCAAAAATGGCTTCTTTCTGACCCGGCGTCTTTCCAAATATCTTTTTTGACAGGGCAAAGTCTTCTTTCTTGGGATTCTAAGTCCTAAGAATTGGTTTGGCAACAGCTTTGTCTATGGGTAGTCTCTTTTAGGCATTGAAAAATAGCAGATGCAGCTGCAGATAAAAGGGTGCTATTTACATGTGGAGAGGACACTTGGCCTTTTGTTGGCCCATTCACCTGACATTTGCACCCACCAGGAGCCATCAGTGTGAGTAGTTCTTCCCATCAGAACATTTTTATATGTTAGTGTGTGCATGTGTTCATAGGTCTACACATGCACATGATTTATCAAATATCATGTTGGGATTATTTCAAGGTTAGGGTATTGATTGAAACTGCATATGTACTTGCTGTAGCATATTTCCCACCGGGTCAGATCACGATGGCTAAAAAAGCTTGGCTTTTTTGTTTTTTGTTTTTGGCTTGGTTTTTGCATAGTGTATTCATTCTCTTTTTAATTGGATCACTAGGGGGTTATTAACATTGCTCTAGCTGAGGAAATAGAAACCTCGTAGCCTAAAAAAGTCAAGACCCTTACTAAATTACCTAATTCACAGTAGCTTTTCTCTGATTCTGTTTACTGGACGTGTGTGTCTTATGTTCGTGTTGGGGGTGAGTGGGTGGGGAGGCCGTTCTGCACCACAGAAGCTTTCAAAAATTGCCAACCAGGATACTTGAAGAAATATTTTACTTTCTCTACCTCTCAGACTATTTCTAGAGCACCTGATGTCTCTGTATTCTTCATAGAGACTTTGCTGCTCTATCAAATCAGACATGCACAGAAAGCTGTCTTGGCACACAGCCTAAGAAGATTTAAGGTAAGAACTCTGGCTTATTGCTCAGCAGAATTGCAGATTTTTATCCCATCCATTTAACCAACCCCCTTACTTTCATCAAGAAAGCAAATTAATTATCTTTTAATAACAATAATAACAAAGAAATAGCTCAACTGTCTGCCTCCCCTTTGAAGGCCTTCCTATAACAAACCCCTTACTTTTTCTTTCCCCCCCATCCTAGGACTGCCATGGGCCTCTGCTACTGAGGGATGAGGCAAGGAGGTAAGGGGGTTGAGAGCCTGCCCACCAGAGACAGAAGTCACATAGAGTACTCAAGTCTAGCAGGAAGGTCCAAAGAGAACTTTGGTGAGCTGAGTAAGGTTCCTTTTCATTTGTGTGAAGGGAAGGAAAACGTGTCCTTCATTTTTCCTGTGGCTTAGGAGTCTTTAGGTTAAAACATATGCATGGGAATACACAGTCATAAATATACACACAGAAACACACATAGACATGTCATGTGGCTATTGAGTGTATGAATTGTGGCCAGTTAGAATTGAAATGTGCCATAAATGTAAAAAATACACTTAAGATTTTGAACACTTGGCGTATCTCATTAATAAGTTTTTATTTTGATTATACGTTGAAGTAATACTTTAGATGTACTGGGTTGAATAAAATACATGATTACAATTAATTTCACTTTTTTAAAAACTTAAAAAAAAATTTTTTTTAACATTTATTTATTTTTGAGACAGAGAGAGACAGAGCATGAATGGGGGAGGGGCAGAGAGAGAGGGAGACACAGAATCGGAAGCAGGCTCCAGGCTCTGAGCCATCAGCCCAGAGCCCGACGCGGGGCTCGAACTCACGGACCGTGAGATAGTGACCTGAGCTGAAGTCGGACGCTTAACCGA
This sequence comes from Panthera uncia, assembly GCF_023721935.1. Classification (NCBI taxonomy): domain Eukaryota; kingdom Metazoa; phylum Chordata; class Mammalia; order Carnivora; family Felidae; genus Panthera; species Panthera uncia. The sequence goes on along the minus strand of NW_026057580.1, from coordinate 58,341,876 downwards.
CTGAGCCACCCAGGCGCCCCTAAAAACTCTTTTTAATGTTGCTTCTAGAAAATTTAAGATTACATATATGGCTTATATTCTATTTGTATTGGGCAGCGCTGGTCTAGAGCTTTCTTACAGAAGAGAAAGATTTTCCTAATACAGCAGTATTATTGGGAATAGTGTTTCCTGTTTAACTTTATATAAAGTAGTTTTGGGGCGCCTGTGTGGCTCAGTCAGTTAAGTGCCCGACTTCAGCTAGGTCATGATCTTGTGGTCCATGAGTTCAAGCCCCATGTTCAGCTCTGTGCTGGCAGCTCTGAGCCTGGAGCCTGCTTCAGATTCTGTGTGTCTCTCTCTCTCTCTGCCCCTCCCTGCTTACACTCTTGTCTCTCTCTCTCTCTCAAAATAATAAATAAGCATTAAAAAAAGTTAAAAAAAATAAAGTAGTTTTAGTGGCCTTTTCTCATTCATTCTCCTGCTTTCAATCCTGGGTCTACAATGTACCTCAGAATAAACTTTAAATTTACGATTTTATCTTTACATTAGGTCAGATGAAAATTTTACATAAGAGACCTTCATCTCCCAAGAAAACAGGTAAATACGTAATTTATTTTTCCTTCCCTCCAGCAAATCTCTCGGTGTTGGGGGGGATGGGCATAGGGTGAGTTGTTGGAATTTATCAACAGTATCACTGTTTATTCTTTGCCAGCTCCTCCTCCTCACTTACCTCAAAACCTTCTATACACTTTCAAACGGTATTGCTATCTCCATTTTAGTGATGAGAAAACTGAGGACGGTGTAGGTCAATTCTCCAAATCTAGAGGCTAGAGAATGCTGGAACTGTGATGTAAGTTCCCGTCTCGACTGTTCCCTGTTAAGCACCTTCAAGGCAGAAGATCCCCATGACACATTCAACCTGATGATCAAAACATAAAGATCAATGAATTATTGTTAATTTGCATGCATATTGTGCATCATGTAAGTGATACATTCAGCATGTTGGTCAGTAGAGAGAAAACTGATTCCTGAAACCATTAAAATAAGGATGCAAAATAGAAAAGGGCTCTTTGGATCCAAAGGCAATAAGTATGAAAAAAAGTTCATACATATTTTGAGACCACAACGATTTTGTAAACAATGAAATTAATTAAAAATCTTCAAAGAAAAAAATACTGTTATGTTTATTAGGCTGCTTTTGAAGTTATCCTTTCTTAACTTTTGAAATTATTGAATTAGTTGCATCTTCCCTAAGACCCTAGATCAGGCTTTTATCCAAATGTGTGCTTGCTCTATTTTCTAATATGTAAAAGGTCTAATTTATGCTCACGCACTGCATGAATACTTGGTAAGCCTTGGTGAACATCTGCCTTATTCCAGGCTTTCAGTTATATGCTGGGAAGACAAATATGAATATGAATATGGTCCCTGCCCTTTTAAGATTCAGTGTCTGGTGAAGTAGGAAAAATGCATGTGAAAAGTGCTATGGCAAGCACATGAATTCGAGACCAGAGGAAGGGTACCTGGTAGGCAAAGTTCAAAAATGGCTTCTAAGTTTCCCACCTTCTGGTGCACATGCCCCTGATAAACCCCTCCTTTTGAGTGTGTGCAGGAACTGTGAATATGATAGGATAACTGTCAAAATCAGGTTGCTAATCAGTTGACTTTGAATTAGGGGAGATTCTCTAACGTGCCTTACCTAATCAGGTGAGCCTTCAACAAGGACTGGTGGGCCCTTTCTAAAGTCAGGGATATTGGAAGTGTGGAAGAACCTAGGGAGGAGGCCATGTGGCAAGGACCCAAGAGCCGCTTCTAGAAGCCGATAGCCATCACTGGCTGCCAGCTAACAAGATGATGGGGACCACAGTTCCACAACTGCAAGGAAATGATTTCTGCCAATAAGCTGAGGGAGCTTGGAAATGGATCTCACTCTACTTGAGGTTTCAGATGAGGACACATATGGTTGACACCTTGACGGGCGCCTTGTGGAGACCCTGAGCAGAGAACACTGCCATACTGTGCTTGGACTTCTGGCCTAGAGAACTATGATCTAATACATGAGTGTTGTTTTAAGCCATTAAGTCTGTGGCAACTTGCTATGCAGCAATAAGAAACCAGAGCATGCCCCTACACCAGTCTAGGCCGGGTGGGTTGGGTTCAGGAAAGACTTCAAAGGAAGGAAGAATAGCTGAGTTGTGTCTTGCTGGATGAGCAGGCAAGAAGCAAGTTGAGAAGTAAGGGGGGTTACATGCAGAGAAAGACTTTGGAGCACAGAAACTCAGCCTTGACTGCAGCATGTTGAAATTACCTGGGGAGTTAAACATAACTGATGCTTTGGTCCCATTCCTTGGGATACTGACATAATTTGTCTGGGTTGCAACCTCGATATTGAGATTTTAAAAATCTATCCAGGTGGTTCTAAAGTACGACTAAAGCTAGGACTACATTTTATTTTATTTTATTTTATTTTATTCAAAAAAAAATTTTTTAACGTTTATTTGTTTTTTGAGACAGAGAGAGAGACAGAGCATGAACAGGGGAGGGGCAGAGAGAGAGGGAGACACAGAATCTGAAACAGGCTCCAGGCTCTGAGCGGTCAGCACAGAGCCCGACGCGGGGCTCGAACTCACGGACCGTGAGATCATGACCTGAGCCGAAGTCGGACGCTTAACTGACCGAGCCACCCAGGCGCCCCATAGGACTACATTTTAGACAGAGTGGAACTGTAAGTAGCTCAGGGTGGTTGCGTTACAAGGAAAGGTGGAATAGGAAGCTAAGTAAAAAAAAAAAGGTAGAGACCAGATAGTGACCTTTTTTATTTTTAATAAAAAATCTAACTGAAACAATTGATGAAACTCTTGACTAGAATCTTACTTGGTTTGAAAATGGTGAACATGTGGTGTGTTAGACAATGGGAGGGCAAGAACTCTGTGAGGATAAGGAATGTTTGTGTTTTCAGTTAACTTTGAAGCCTATTTCATGGCATTTAACACAGGAGGTGCTTAGCAAATGTTTGAATGAATGAAAATTGGTGGGGAGTGCTCAGGAGAGAAACTGGAAGTATCGGCTATAGGCTGGAAGAGCTACCTGTCTATTTTGTAATCCGGTTGATTATACTCATAATGTTCTCTCTTTCAAGGCACAGTACTTTCCCCAAAGATGAAACATATTCCTATTGCTTGCCTCATTGCTGTCATCTGGAATGGGAGATGATGCTTCCTTTTCATTACTGCAAGTTTGATGTGGCTAATACCAACACAAAAGAAAAGTTGATTTTGGATTGCCTTAATAAAGTTAATGTCAATTAACATGTTAATACTGTATAATGTTCAGCTCAAAAGACAGTGCTATAGTAACATAGGTAGGTAAACACAGGATATATAAGGGATACTTGGGAAAGGACAGTTGAACAAATTATGCCGAGTCCTTGAATGTAGTTCGTTGAATGAATGCCATTCTCTTCCATTTATTAAATACTCTGTGCCCAGTACTGGGCAATGTGCTCTGCATTCATTATGATACAACATTTTATTTAATCTTCACCAAATCCATTGAAGTAGAGGTTAATATCTACATTTTACATATGGATATTAAAAAACTGAGGACACATAATTTCTATGTAACGGAGCCAGGATTTGATATGAAATCTGCCGGACTCCAAAACCACGAGGTTAGGAGTAATTCTGTTTGGGAAAGGATACTGCTGAAGACTTCTAAATTCTTCTGATGTCCCAGAACACATTTGATCTTTAGATCTACCATAGTGAAGAATTTTATTTTGAGGAAATGGACTTACTGATTAATTGATTTCCACTGGGTGCAAAAGAATGATGTAAAATCAGTTTTGGAATTAACTAGTTAATATTTAGAGAAGTTTTGGGTTGCATCAAAATATTCCAGTATTTTTTTTTTTTACTTCAGAAACAGAAACAGGATTTCAAAATGTGAATCATCAAAAGTAAGTTGTCTGTTTTCAACTCAGATGCTGTTATCCCTAATATATATATTATCTATCTATCTATCTATCAATGCATACATAACTTTATAAATACAAAGCGTTGTCAGTTACATCCATTAAATAACTTTGCTTTCACATAATGAGCAATGTATTTTCTTTGATACTTAGGCTATTAAATTTTGATCCTTTGTTGCACAAAATGGGTAAAAGTATACTAAAAAATGATTTTTTTTCTGTCATCTCTTTCCGTGCAAACTCCCTAAAGTTCAACGATCCTGCCTTTTTATGTGTTGGACATTTAACTTTTAGGGCATTACATGTGGTCCTGTCTGGATTATTGTTTAAAATTTTGGATCATTTTATGTATTTATAATATTTATGGTGTAGTTGAAGTAACTGTGTATCATAGAGTAACAATCACATGATTATTATTTCCATTTCATTTTTAAATCTCTATACACTCTTATTTTTAGTTTGGATTTTGCCACAAACATTCTTCTATTTAATTCACTACAAAACTATAAAGTTGTATCCTAAAAAGTCACATGTGAATTGTGTAAAAGTGACTGGCAGAATATGATATTAATAGGTTATTGACTTGTTAGGTCTTAAAGAGCCAAAGGGAACATCCCTTGCAGCCCCCTCAATGCACTGGAGGTTTGTTTCATTGATTGGTCTGCTTAACCCATCATCTCCAGGCATTTAAACAATGATATACGCTTGACAAACCTAATATTTCATTTTGTATCTGGGGACCATGGAACAGAAATTAAAGGAAAGAAAGACAAATGGACAGATATACAAGCAGAAAATGATGATAAATGTGAGAGAGAAGGAAGAGACAAATACAACACACACCAAAATTTGGATCAGTAAATTCTGGAATCGGTAAATGCACAACCTAATAGCAAATGTAATTCCCAGGAGATCGTGAGGGGAAGAAATTTAACATTTCTATTGCAAGCAAAATTCAGATTTCGATACAGAGCAGCCAGCAAAGCAAATAAGATATCAAATAAGTGGTGGCTATCTTTTTTGGATGTGTGTGTATGTGTGTAGGAGAGAGATAGAGACAGAGACAGACACACAGAGACAAAAATGATAGAGAAGCCATTTTTAAAAAGTGTTCTGAATACATCTGTACAGGGCAAATCTAGGCACTTAATTCACCTGATCTTTGCTTTTTACACCTTGAAGGAGGTGCCATGGCATGAGAAATACTTTCCTTTTTAAAAATGTAGGCTTTTCTTCTGTTACCAATTAAAAAAGGGGAAACTTTACAATAGCCTATCTCAGGTCCCTTGAATCTCTCTCTGGTGTGATAGAGAACAGAACAAAATATAGAAAACAATATATTTGCCAAAGACTAGTTATTCTATGGGACTTGATCTGATTACGATTTCATTCTTTAAAAAATTTTTTTTAATGTTTATTCATTTTTGAGAGAGAGACACAGAGCATGAGTCGGGGAGGAGCAGAGAGAGAGACACACACAGAACTCGAAGCAGACTCCAGGCTCTGAGCTGTCAGCACAGAGCTCGAACTCACGAACCATGAGGATCTATCAGGATAACTGACAAAACATTTGAGTAGGTTTTCTTCTGGGAAAGGCTGGGAATATATCTTCTGGGAAAGCCTGAGGATTGACCGAGCCACATATTCAATCACACTCTTTAATACATAGAAGTTCCTGTGATAAGTGACTTTTTTTAGCTGTTAAAGTGTGTGTCCTACAAAAAAAAAATCTAGATTTTTATCTGCTTCTGTTAACAACTACAAAACAACAGTATTTAAATACTGAAAGCATACCAACTCTTTCTGGCTCTTTTAAAAACTTCAGAGATATTCTATGAACAAACAGTTATTCCCTATTTCTGTATATATTATGTGCTAGGGTGTGTGTGTGTCGGGGGAGAATGGAGAAAGGGGAGTGGTTAGAGAGAATTATCAAAAAAAAGGGTTCTTGCCTCAAGAAGTAGAGAACTGAACAAAACCAATGAAGTAGGAATCACAAAGTGTGCAAAGACTTTTAATACAGCATGATGTAGGAGGCAGGCATCATAAAAATATTATGGAAATAGGGGAGCTTGAGCAGGTCTTAAATAGTGGGGTTGGAGCCACTGGGCAGTAAGAGAAAGTGATTCCAGTTGGAAGACATGCATGCAAAGGCAGAGAGCTGGAGATGTGTGCGAACTCTGGCAGCAGCATCCCCTGAAAGGCACTGAGGTACCTCGGGTTGGCTCTGGGTTCAAGTCTCTGCTCCACCAGCTGTCCAACCCTGGGGAAGCCATTTCACACATGTAGTCATCACAGGGGGACAGTGAGAAATACATCCTCAACGGACATTAGCTACTATCGTTTTAGAAAGAAATCATTTTTAAGGTAGATAAATAAAATGTGGTATAGAATGATTGTAACTGATGTCAGAATTTTTCATTTCTAAAGCATAGAGGAAGCATATAGAAAACAGGCGTCTAAGGCCTAAATCGTCAAGCTTGGAAGCTACCTCTCTGCTCTTCACCCACCTCTTGTTTGAATTCTTTTTTTCCCCTTTTCTCTTAGTTCTTGATGTTACTTTATCACCTCCCAGTTCACTTTGATGGAGATTATATCAGTATAGACATGTTTTATGTCATAAGAGTAGAAGTTTTCTATTAAGATACGTAAGTCAGGGGTGCCTGGGCAGCTCAGCTGGTTGGGCAACCAGCTTCGGTTCTGGTCATGGTCTCATAGTTCGAGGGTTCGAGCCCTGCATCAGGCTCTGTACAGACAGCTCAGAGCTGGAGCCTGCTTCCGATTCTGTCTCCATCTCTCTCTGCCCCTCCCCTGCTTGCACTTTGTCTCTCTCTCAAAAATAAATAAACATAACATAATTTAAAACAGATACATAAATCATAATGTTTTATCTACCTCAGTGTTCTAAATTTTCATAATATAGTGTGTGTAATCTGTATACAAAAGTCACTAAAATGGTTTATTAACTCCATGATAAAGCTAAGCAGACATATTTGACTTCATTTAGTTGCAGGAAATCAATTGAGACTTACAAACGATTATTCAACTGTTCATTCATTCATTCATGCATTCACTCAAAATATTTACTAAGTTGTGTATCAGTTACTGAGTACCTGAACATTTGAACACAGAAGTTCAATTAGAAGATGTACTTTTACCTTGAATCCAAAATAACGGCAAAGAAGAATTATGGCTTCAGATAAGTGTTTAAGCAGAGGGTTTGAGATAATAAAGTTATCTTTCAAGATTTTAAGATGGAGAGATCAGTCACTTTTTATTAGAACACTATCAGACAAATGTGTTATATATTTTGTATCAATTTCCAAAATAAGATTTGTGCAGGCTTCAGTAGAATATTAGGTCAGTTCTTATTAAATAACAACAGTGTCAAATAATGATAATAATATTGAAATACAAACTTCGACATCTGGAACTATGTAGTAAAATCGTTGGTGCTGAAGATAGAAATAAGGAGAGTATTAAGCTATAAGCTTCACCTGGCATCTTTCATTAGAGTCTGAATAAAATTCTTCATTGGAATTTGCAACACTGCTTGTGGTTCATCTTATTACTTTTACAGAGGACAAACAGCCATGTAATTAGAGTGTATTTGCGGTATTACACGCTTATTTGTAGCCTGAAGATTAGATACCAATTGGATGTTATCATTTAATGGCAAGTATAATTACCACGAAGCTTGTTCTCTGCATCTGAGAGTTTACATTTCAATGGTGCTACAACTATACAATTATTTTTCAGTTAGCTTATATCTGTATTATTATTTAATGATTATGTCCACATTGGCTGTAATACAATCATCTTCAAGTCACCGTTAAAAAAATGGATCAGCTATACATAAAAAGCATACAGTAAATATTTTACATTATGGTGCTTTCTATTTTTACACTAATTTCCAATGCAAGTTATCACAACCATATATCTGGTTTCTTGGGAACAAGCACGAGTTGTGCCTTCAAGGATCTGAAGCTTACTATAATAATAGTAATACTGCCATATGTTTGTATAGCAACACTTATTTCCAAAGTGCTTTCATGAAGATTAAGCTTCACACTATCCTAAGGGGTTATAAGGAAGGGGAGATGAAAACGATTTAGGATACAGAGGAGTTACACTCAGAATCCTGGGAGCAAAGTGGATTTGTGGGCTATAAATGGTGTCCCTTCCACCTCACTGTATGCTGTGGAAGTTAAACAGTGGCACAATCATAGTTTGAAAGTAATCTTCAAAGCATTCATTCATTAATTCATTCACTCATCCATCCCTCCCTCCCTCCCTCCCTCTCTACCTCCCTCCCTCCATCCATTCACACTATGAATGCCAAGAAGTATGCAATGGGGCCTACCCAGGACAAAACTGGCTTTGCTGGGGAAGCTGAGAACTGAAGCCCAAATCGTCCAGTGGCCAGACAGAAGCAGAGGTTTCAGAAGAATAGGTGTTGACAGGGACTAGGAAGACATTTCTGGATTCAACAAAAGGAAGCCAGTGTGGTACTAAGATAAGCCACCAATATCTCTGGACCAGTGGCGGGTTGGTTAATGTTTAACAATCAGCTCTCCAGGGGATGAAAGCCCCAATTTGTAGCATTTTCTGATTTTCATGGTGTGAATTATCCCACCAGGGCTGATTCCAAACTACCAACGTGATGTCCCTGATTGTGGAATTGGGCAGAGACATGCACTAGTGGCACATCATTATACAGTTTTCCATCAAATAGATATGTAAATAGCCTCAAAAGCAGAGATTCTAGTAAAATATAAAATTATTAACTGGTGATGAATTTTGAGTATTGAATAGATTTTATTTAGCTTCTTTAATTTTAAGTTCACATAATTTTATTTTGAATAATGGTTTTATCCTTGGCTTACAAAATACCTGAAAATTGAACAGTTCTCGCCAGCTGGTGCTAATTAGTCTAGCATGCCACTTCTCTGGACCACACTCTTCATTCTTTCCTTAATTTAAGGGGATTCGGATGCTGGGTCCTGGATTAGTTTGCTAGGATTCCCATCACAAATACCGAAAACAGGGTGGCTTCAATGACGGAAATTTACTGTCTCCCAGTTCTGGAAGCTAGACGTCTGAGATCGAGGTGTCAGTTGAGCTGGCTCCTTCTGAGCCTCCTTCTGAGGCTGCAAGTCAGTTCCATGCTTCTCTCCTGGCTTCTGGTGGCCATCTTGGGTGTTCCTTAGCTCATACATGCATCACTCTGAGCTCTGCCTTCACGTTCTCATGATGTTTTCTCCCTGTGCGCATGGCTTTCTCTTTGTCTAAATTTCCCCTTCATATAAGGACACAGTAATATTGGATTAGGGCCCACCCTAATGACTTCATCTTAACCAATTACATTCGCAACATCCTAGTTTCCAAATAAGGTCACATTCTGAGGTGCTAGGGGTTAGGATTTCAATATATGAATCTTGGGGGCAATACAAGTCAACTCATAATAGGCCCTGACTTTGAGCAGTGTCCCTTCGTTTTTCTTAGAATGTTACTATTTCCTTCATGCAATAGATTGCTTGTCCATATTGAGTCTTGAGGCCTGCAGGTCCTTATCTGTTCATCCACCTAAACTCCCACTCATCCTTCAGGACCCAACTCAAGTTGCACCTCCTCTTTAAATCTTTCCCTGAGTCTTTTCCTGTCCTCCCAACCCTCACGCCACGGGAGCAGACTTGGGCTGGTCTGCCTCATGTGGTACCTGCTGCTTTGGACATCTGTGAGGGGCAGTAAGGCCTTACGGTGAAGCGCATAGGCTGCTCCGAAGACAGAGCTGGGTTTGAATTAGTGTTTCACTCATTTGCTGGATGACCCACGTGACTTGTATGGCTTCTGTTACCCCATCTACAAAATTGGGTAATAAAATTAACTTTCACGATTGTTTTGAGGATTAAATGAGAGAATGGATGTGAAGATGGTAGCATAATACTTCCTACAAACTAAGTGTTCAGTAAGTGCTAGCTGCTCCTAATCCTAATGATCCTTGCATTCTGCAAGGTACAGATGCAGTCTCTATGGCTTGATGTGTTCTTTGTTCACCACTAGGCACTTAATTCCTAGTGGGCAGGGGCTGGGCCTTGCTCGTTCTCATCTACTTACAGGCACATGGCTACTACTTAATAAATGTTGGTTGAATGAAACTATATATTTTTAATGACAATATTTTATTTTTGTTACTGATAATAAAATCTCATCTTCTGACGCATAGTAATCTATCCATTATATTCCAGCCTGACAAGGAAGTATGTGTTTTAAAGCCGACCTCAGAGTTGAAATATTCAAGCTTTATTTCTATCATTATATCAATATATAGTATAAAATACGACATATATCATGTCACTTTTTAATTCAACTTTTTATTTTGAAATATTATAAATTCACACAAAGTTGTAAGAAATAACAGAGGGATCGTGTGTGTGTGTGTGTGTGTGTGTGTGTGCGCGTGGTATCTTGCAAAACTAGTATAATATCACAACCAGGATACTGACATTGATATAGTAAGGTGTAGTTAAGATTTAGTTCCACCACCTAACGATCCTTCATGTAGCCCTACTAGCCACACCCATTTTTCTGCCACCAAATTATTTTACAGAATGTCTGTACCATTTTATATTCCTATCAGCCATATATGAGATCCAATTTCCCTGCATCCTTGTCAACATTTGCTATTGCCAGTACTTTAGCTACTTTCATAGACAGGTAGAGATATCTCATGTGGTTTTAATTTGCATTTGCATAATGGCTAATGATGTTGAACATCTTCTCATGTGCTTACTTGCTATCTTGGTACCTTCTTCAGTGAATTGTCTCTTCACGTGTTCTGTTAATTTTCTAATTAGTTGTTTGTTTTATTGCTGTTGAGTTTTGAGAGCCCTTTTTTTTAAAGTTTATTTATTTATTTTGAGAGAGAGAGAGAGAGCAGGGAAGGGGCAGATAGAGGGAGAGAGAGAGACAGAGGGAGAGAGAGAATCCCAAGCAGGCTCCGCACTATCAATGAAGAGCCCAATGCAGGGCTCAATCTCACGAACTGTGAGATGATGACCTGAGCTGAAATCAATAGTGAGACGCTTAACTGACTGAGCCACTCAGGCACCCCTTGAGAATTCTTTATATCTTGTAACTACTGGTCCTTTCTTGGATATGTGGTTACAAATAATTTCCCCAGTCTGTAGTTTGTCTTTTTATCTTCTTAACAGGGTCTTTGAGTGAAAGTTCTTAATGTTGGTGAAGTCCAGTTTATCATTTTTCCCTTTTATGGACTGTGCTTTCTTTTTTAAACAAGTCTAATAATGTTTTGCCTATCCCTATATTCTGAAAATTTTACTCCTATTTTTAATAGAAATTTTATAGATTTATGTTTTACATTGAAATCCATCATCCATTTTGAGTTAATTTTTATATAAGGTGTGAGATTTAGTTTGAGGTTTACTTCTTCCTTCTTCTTCTTCTTCTTCTTCTTCTTCTTCTTCTTCTTCTTCTTCTCCTTCTTGTCCTTTTTTGCTTATAGTTACTCAATCACTTCGTCACCATTTATTGAAAAGGCTATCTTTCCTCCATTGAATCTTTGTCAAAAATCAATTGTGCATATTTGTGGGGGTCTGTTTCTGGGTTTTCTATTGATCTATGTATCTGTCTTTCTGCCAATACCACTGTCTTGATTACCATAGCCATGTAATGAGTCTTGAAACTAGGTATATAGATTCTTTCTACTTTATTCTGCTTCAAATTTTTTAATTACTCTAGTTCCTTTGCTCTTCTATGTAAATTTTTAGAATAATCTTGTCTATATCTATAAAAAATATCTTCCTGGGATTCTGATAGGAAGTGAATTAAATCTGTGTACAATCTGGAGAGAATTGGCATTTTTATTATGTCTTCTAAGCCATGAATGTGGTATGTCTCTCCATTTATTTAGATTTTCTCTGATGTCTTTCATCAACATTTGGTCGCTTTTAGCACACAAGTCTTGTACATGTTTTGTTAGATTTATACCTAAGTGTTTCCTTATCTGAGTAATTGAAAATGGCATTATATTTTAAATTTTGGTGTCCATGTTATAGTGGATAGAAATATATTTGATATTTATATGTTTATCCTATCTTGCAGCCTTGTTGAACTCCTTTATTAATTCTGGGAGGTTTGTGTTTTATTTTATTATTTAGTAGATTCCTTGGGGTTTCCTACATAGGCAATCAAGTGATCTACAAATAGGGAGAGTTTTATTTCTTCCTTTTTTGAAGTGTATGCCTTTTATGTAGTTATTTTGTTTGTTTTTGCATTTTATTATACTGCCCAGAATTTCTTGATAGAATTTCCAGACCCTCACATGGTTTTCACTAATACCATGGGCAGAATCTCATTACTACATGGTGAAAATGGAAGTCTACATTCCTTACTGAGCCTTTACTAGTGAGGGTGGGAGTGAAGTCCTAGTTTTCTTTCTGGTGTTGGGCTGGAGCAGAGCAGTTACTGTCTGGATGTTTTCTGTCTTGCTAGGCTGGCCCTTTCCTGGGCCTTAGATTAGTATAGACAGATCATGTTTTTGTTTTGTTTTGTTTTGTTTTGTTTTGTTTTATTTTGTGGCTTTTTCTGTTTGCCCTTTTGATATTTCCAGATTCCAGATTCCAGCCTGGGATATATGAGGCAAATGAAAACCCAATGAGCTACTGACATGGTCTTGAGGTTGCTAAGCAGTTCTGTCTCATATGTTTGTTTTCTATATAATTTCCAGTTTCTAATTGTACTTAGTGGAAGGAATAGAGAAAAGTATGCTCACTCCCTCTTCCTGGAAGTAGTAGTCCAACCTCATAGCTTTAAAGGGAATGTGCTGTGGATATATTTTCAAAGATTGAAAAGATGTTTGCTCAGGTTTTATAAGTAATTCTTAATCCTTTGGACAAGTGTGATAGCTTCAGAAATTTTAATTTTAATTAAAAAAGAGAAAACAACTACTAAGAAGGGTCTAAATGTGTGTCTAGTCTAAAATGTGGTATAATTAAGTGGGTAAAAGTTTAGATAATAGCGTATGGTGTTTTGTTAGCTAGAAAGACATTCCTAGAGTACTTATAAAATCCATTTTTTTTGGTGGAAGTATATGAAAACGATTGTGGAAATGATAGTGTGACTTTCATCCATACATTTCAAATTATAGCTTCTTTAGAGATATAGAAACAAAACATTGGGGATGAGACAACTGAGTTTTAATTCTGAGTTCTTCCATAGCTTTTTAACCACAGGAGAGTTTTAAAATCTTTCCTCATGTGTAAATCAGGCTGGGGTCATTGTGAAGATTAATTGAGATAATATACATAAGTCCTAACAATTTCTAGCACATAGCAGCTACTCTAGAAATAGTAGATTCCTGTCTTTAACAGGATTAGGGATTTGTCAAAAAGAAGTCAAGGAGTCCAAAATGGAGTCATTTATGCTAAGCCCCACATCGCCATACCAAGGTTTAATTAGAGTTTGGCTGTCCCAGAAATGGAATCTTAAATAAATCAATCAAAAATTGCTTGCTCAGCAATACTTAGGTAATCTCTTGATAAACCCTGGCCATCCCCTGAAGGAAAGTAATCTTGCAGTAACCAACCCACTTTTTTGCATAGTATAACTTACTCGTTCTCATTCCCTTCTTCCTATAAAAGTCTTTCATTTTGTACAGCTTTTTGAAGGTCCCTTCTATCTGTAAGATTGGAAGTTGGCCAATTCAAATTGATTTTTGTTCAAAAAAAACTCTTAAAATCTTTAATATGCCTCTGTTTATCTTTTAATGGGGTTCATGTTAATTCAGATGAATTACATCTCATAGTCCTAGGCAACTGTCTTTGTAATCTGTCATTTCAGAATGAAACGTGCATTGAGGAAATACCAAAGAAAAACTGCTTTTAAAAACTTGGAAACAGAGTGCAGCCTACATAGAAAAACAACAAGTCTGAGACTTACTACTTAAAAATAATTTTGTTGAATATCTACTCAGAGAACATGAAAAGGAAGGCAAAGTTCTCTTGTTAGGTATCTATTGAGTAGCCCACACAGACAACTTTAGAACAAACAACAGTAATTCTATTCCAACTTCCTTTTAAAACAATGATAAAAATTCTTTACATTTGTATACTGCTTTACAGTTGACAAAGAGCTTTCATATACATTATCTCGTTTCAAAGAGACTCCAAGGCGCCTTTCCTGCCCTGATTGATGTTTATGAATGTACGACTTTCCCCTGGGCTGCAGTCATCAATAGTCAATGAGAAGAAAGGCTGGCTTTTTTGGAAATGCTTTGCTGCCAGGTAACTGCATTAACTCTGCTATTGTTGAATAGAGCCATGTATTAACCGTGCCACAGGATATCATCCATATCAACTAATGAATATTTGAATCCTTGTTCCTTGTGGAGCAGTGTTTGAGACCCATTCCTCTCTGCTTATCCAGTGCCCTCCCTCAGGATCCATATTCTCAATGAAGTTCTGTCTGACGGCTCTAAGCCATTTCAGAAAAACCTACACTGAAGATACTTAAGTCCTAAAGGAAAAAAAAAAAAACGCAGAAAGTACATAAACAAGACACTGCCATATGAAACAAGGATTATACTGTTCTGAGGACAGAAAATGATGTTATTTGTTAAGGTCATGGGAGGCATACTTTGACTCCATAGAAAGGACTTTCCACAATAGGAGTTACGGTGCACTAATGAGGTCTCTGTCTGTGGAAGTATTTAATACAAGTCTGGAATGGGGCAATCCCCACATTCTTGGGAATGTGGGGCAGAGGATTTCTGAGGTCTCTCCTGAGTCCAGATTCTCTGCTTCTGAGATTCCTCTTTGTTCTCTGATTGTTTCATTCTATAAGGAACCACTCTGTATTAAATTCTCTGTATGTCTCTTGGTGCCAAGCAGTGTTCACAGCCTATTGACTGAGAACTAAGGGAAAACAAAGAAAACAAAAAACACACATGCTTTCTAGGAAAATGTGTAGGAGCAGAGGTAGAATTAAGATTGCTCAATCGACATCTCTGAACCAGTGACATTTTCAGTTGTGCCTTGTTTTTGGCTTATACGGGATTTCTTCAGTCTTATTCACCACTTCTAATTTCCATAGCTAGTTATGTACTTTACATTTTTCACCAAAAGTTTTAAACTTCCAGCCTGAGTCCCAAGTTGTAACAGATCAGTTTTGACCAGCTGTGTCAAGAATCACTAGTATGGTCAGCCGATTCCCCTTCTGAGCACAGGGGGCTCTCTCTGCAACCAGGTCACATCCACACCTTAGGGTCTGTCACTTATGATGACCCAATTGCAGGAATTAGTTCCAGAACTGGTCAGATCTGTTTCCTGTGGCAGGTGGCACCAAGCCGACCCCAAACAGCTAACGGCCTGACAGAAGCCATCTAGTTGCTATTGGGAAGTGGTAAAGCTGACCTCAATCGTAACTAGATACTTATTATATCTAGGATATAACCCAATTATTCTGAAACAAAGTAGGTAGTGGCATGCGGGATAAAGGGGGTATTTTTAATATTTTAAAACTAAACGGCCTAAACATATTTCTTTTTTCAGGGATAGCTATCTATCATAATACTTCTGTATGTTTGCTCCCATAACATTCAGGTCACTTCAATAAACATTTACCGCAGTTTATCTCCCTTGTAATCGATTGGTCAGTGTCTGCCTTCCCTGATAGACTGAAAGCTCTCAAAGGAAAGGCGGATTTTGTCATTTACTGGCATACCCATGACACTAATACAAGGCCTAGCACTCACCGTATGTGTGTATATGTATATATGTGTGTGTATGTATGTATATGTGTATAAACACTAGTTGAATGAATGAATGAATGAATGAATGAAATAGTGAAACCTAGTATGGCATGGTTTAAAGAATATGGATTCTAGAATCAGATAGCATGTCCCTCTATTTTGAGCTCTGCCATCTTTTAGTATATAAATTACTTAACTTTTAAGTCTAAGTTATTCAATTATAAAAATTGGATAATATTATTTACCTGTTAACATTGTTATGAGAATTTGAGATGAAGTATTTAAAGTATCTGGTACTGGTAGAAACTCAATAAATGACAGTTACTTTTAATGTTACAACAAAAATGTTCTGTGCTAATTATTGAGGATATAAGATGAAACTATTGAGAAGGATTGAAAAATCACGGGCAGATAGATCAGTTTATTCAAAATGATAAAATAAATTTTAGAGATGACTAGTGTACTATAGGAACCCAGGGCAGGGTCATGTGGTGAGGGGAGCTGCCATATTGCGCAACTTCAGAAATTGCATGTGCATGATAGTCTGTATGAATAGAGGGCACCGTGTGTACAGTTGCCATTCACATCAGCTTATTGACTAAACTGTGTGAAATTGCTGACATTCAACCACTGCGACATACAGAACTAAAAATGGGAATGCGCCCTCTGGAACTGAGTCACAGGGAGACCATGCATGGGGAAGAGAAAAGAATCAGAGATTTCCTGAAAGCCATCTTGTCCCAGATGAGCGATGGAGGAGGAGAAGGAGTCATCGTAGTAAAGAAGTAAGGAAGACATAGTCAGAGGGGCTGGCAGATATTAGTTAAGCAATAGAGGCTTAACAAAGCATTCTGAGACACAGGAAATGCAATGTTTCCAAGGGTGGGGATTGAAGCAAGGTGAGATGAACATAAAGTTGGAGAGGCAGGCAACGATGGCTGATTTAAATGCTACAGATACTATAGTCTTGAAGCAAAATTACAAAATGGCCATGAGAGAAGATGTTAAGTCTAGAATCCCAACTTGCTTGGGAACTAAATTAGATATCCCCTCCACTACAGCCTTCTCCCACTCTTTAGTCTCAATCAGGTGCACCCTTCAGTCTCTTTCATGGCATCTTATTCTTTTCTTTCATCACTGGCCACATTTTGAAATTATAGAGTATATTTAGTTGTGTATTCATTTGTTCACTTCCTAAATTATAAACTACAGGTGGGCAGGGGCCTTGTCCCATTTGTTTAAAATTACCTATCCGGTGCTTAGCACAGTAGCTGGAACTAAGTAGGTAGGGGTTCAATAAATTGGTTGAAACAATGAGTGGATGACAAATATGAATTTTTCCAAGTCTGCTGTCTCCATACCAATTTCTCCCTGCTAGAAATATTTTAGGAAAGTCCATTTGAAGAAGTCTTCAGGAGAGCCATCTCTAACACTTGTCCCAATTACCTAATTCACACAAAAGGGGCCCTTTAGCTCAAGTACCAGATGTGTGAGGAGCTGGCCTCCTTTCCGCCCGACTCCTGGGTGCTCTGACCCAAGCTTGTGTGATGCCAGGTGACAAGCCAGGTCTGGCTGCATGCCAAAACGGAGAGATGTGCAGAGAAGTGTTGCATATTTTTCTTAACACACTAACTCAAGGCCTCTTAGCAGGAGATGAAGAGGTTCGAGTGTTGGGGGTAATAAATGAAGAAAATATCTTTTAAAAATTTTACTAAACCCAAGGTCGTTTGTCATAGAGCACCATCTGAGAGACTTGTTAATTAGAAGAATGTTGTGTGCAATTCAATTTGGCAGGCATTTGGATATTGTAAGGGCTTGACTTAGATCTTGTACCTTAGCTACCGAAGGGAGTGGTGATGTCCCTGCTGTTTGGCTCTGGCCTATCAATGCCAAGTATTTCCTTGCTAGACCACAGTGACTAGATTTTCACTTTAAAACCATGCCACAAATCCAGAACGTTTCCCTCTTGTATCCAGTTTCAAAAATTACGTTCCATTTCCGTCAAGGGTAAAAAGGACATAGACTTGATAAGAAGGCAAAATATGACTAACCCTACTCCTAAATGCCCATCCCACTGTGGACAGAACCTGACCTCCTTATTTCTTTTTCAGCTTACATAAACCGTCAGCTTGCATAACATATAAGTGCATTTCCCTCCCCCTAAATGCAGAAACCCACTTTCAGTGAAAACATTTAATATTTGACATTAAATATGTGATGAAGTGCAAGATAAGCCACTCAATTGTGGAGAGATGATATTCTTCAAATGCACATGCTTCTGGAAGCCTGGTGTTGTTGATTACTCTGACACATTAGGTCTAATCCTTGAACATTCACAGTGTCTCCTTGTCTCCCCTAAAGACAAAATCCACTCATTGTCTTGGATATTTGAAATAAAACGTTAATGCTAATCTTACAATGAACAAAATTTCCATATGAAGAACCTTACATTTGAAATCTTTGATAGTCCTTAGATACCTGCTTATAAGAGGCATCCCGTAAATGTTTAAGGGACTTCTTTAGAGTTTCAATGAAATTACTTTTGGCTCTCATAGAGTTGGGTTAATTTGAAGCTATATAAAGATACAATAGTGAAAAACCAACTACATTTGGAATGAAAATTCCTGAAATTATTTAAAACACTTCCAATTTGTGTCTACAGAGTCAGTGGGGAGCACATCCTTGTCAATGATCAGCCAAACCAAAATCTGGGTGGAAGATCCTCCCCGGGCAAACCCTAACCTGGGTCAGAGACTGTTGTGAGACTTAAGTAATGAGGAGGAAAAGGAGTTGCTTTATCAGGCAGTCACTAACAGAAACTGTACTTTAGTTACCTGCGAGAATTAATGTGGCTCCTTACCCAGGATTCTGAACAACAGATAGTGATTTGGGTGCCCTCCCCAAAAAGTCCATTAAGCGAACCTGTAAAAATCCAGCACTTTTCTCTAGGAATTCCCAGATTTACATCCTCATCCAGAGCTGGAATGATCCATCATTGCTCCAAAGTCTGCATGAGAAAAGGCTAAACACCCAGAAGCGGGGCTTATTTGCAGAAGAATGAGAACACCAGATGCATCTCAGTAGGAAGTTAACCAGTTAGCCCACACTTCACTCCTGTTGCCATTAATGGCAAGGTATGTTTCAACACAATACGTGGACATTTTTACTTTATTCTTTTCTTCGGAAAAGCTGCTGTCTTAAGAACTAACTCTATCTGTTTGAGAAGGGAAGAAGCCCACACTTCAAGATTTTGGCTTCCTGCAGAAGGGTGCTCGCAACTCTGCAACTTTTGCTTCGTGAGAGGCGGAAAAAGTAGCTGGGAGATTTTCACTCTTCTGCTTGCTGAACTCATCGCGGCGGTTCTGCAGAGGTAGGACCCTTCCTTCCTCCGCAATGTTAATAACCCTTGGAGAGAAAAGAAAGCAGCCGGTGCCGGTATGAATGCAGGCGGGATTGTGAAGGGCACTTGGAGAGGGCAGAGCAATTAACTCCCTTCCTCGACTGTAGAGAACCTGGTTTCTCTTGATCTCACCGTAGACCTTAGCCAATGGCCAGGATTCTTTACAGTGAGCGCAACAGAGAGTGCCACTACAATACCAAAGAGCGGACCTGCCCTGGTCCGGCGTTCAGAGCGCGAGAGAACTTTCATAATGAGGCCTGCGGATAAAGGACTGAGATCCTTTACAGCGGAGGGAAGTGCAAATAGGGTGCGTCTGAGCCGATCTCTCGGAGCCACTTCACCTCTGAACAGGTTCGGAGCTTTCAAGCCCCTTGATGTTTTAAAAAGGCACTGATTTCAGCATGAGATGTTTGCTGCACTGTGCTCAGCTGGAATGAAACGAAGGGGAGGAAAAGTAGCTTCTTTCTTGCATTCAGAAAGCAGAGGCCAATTGAATGGATTCTCCTCAAACTGATTGCGTTTGTAGTTTTTGAGGGGGAAAAAAAAAAGGTAAGAAGTTTAAATCCTATTCACTAAGTTCACAAAAACAAAACCCGATCACAGAAGGACTCTGAGAAGTGCACACATCCTTACAAGAGATGGACAATTTAAAACAAGCTTCATTAAGTAAGCCCCTTTCAAACTGGCTTAGTATAATTCAGTAGCTCATACTTCTCTGCCTCATTTTAAGGGCTTTCTTTACTGTAGGCCGGTTTAAAGCAAAAGTTCTGCCTGATTTTGTAAGTTTACAATGGTTTATTGATTCACTGAGTTAAAAACCAAAGTCTTTTTCTCTTTCGTCTTTAAAGAATGGACTATCTATATTTATGTATCATCCCATCACTTGTCAATTACTACATGCTCTGTAATATGGAAGGCAGCAAAAATGTTGAAAAATGAAATCTCGTTATTATTATTTTTTTTATTGTTTGCTCATCCTGCTCATCTGACACCTCCACTTGGTCCAAACGCACAGAACACCACAGGGGCTCTTACTTGCCTCTCTTTCGCCTAATTATCCTCTGCTTATGCAAAACGTTACACATTTATCCATTCACTTAATTCATGCAATGCTTTAAAGCTTATTCAGCTAGCTGATTCTCCTTACATCTGTCTGCTTTAGCATTCTTGGCCTTGGACTGAAGGCCTCCGGAGGTCAGGAAATTGGATATTACCTCACTTTGTACAGGACCTGGGAGAGTACCGTCTATGGCCCTTTGCTTAACAAATGCTTTCAGATGATGCTGACAGTGATGAGTGGATGCTATTTCACTGGTAGGAGGAAACTCGTAAAGAGTGGGTGCAATGTGTATTATACTGCATGTTGGAATTTACATTTAAGGTGATACACTGGCTAGTTCAGGCCACTGAGGTACTGTATAATGTCTAAGAACATGACTGCATTTAGTTAAGTGATCTCTAAGTGTCATTAGACTGCTTAGTTAACTTATGGAGAAGAGTCTCCAGTTTGGTTTTATTTTTTAAACCATATAAAATAAACTGGACACAGAATGGCACTTTATAATGTTTGTCAATATACTGGAGGTTTATATTGTATAAATTACATTTAAACAGACGTCTGTAGTCAATAGTTCATGATGCATGAGTGTGCAGTGGTGATGGGTTCTCATTTTTGGATCCGTTTTACGGAGTTTTTTTGAAAATTGCTTCTAGGAAACTGAATGAAGTTGGAAACATCCCATGCTGGAATCTCCCAGCGAGGTAAGATTAAGAGGTGAGATCAGAGCTCACATTCCATAGACACTAAGCTACTAGTTAAATTATCGAGTATCAACCAGGATACTTGGTTGCTTTTCTTTTCTATCCCCATCATCTTTACATTCCATTTACATGAAGCTAATAACCTGAGCATTTTCTTAGCACAAACAGTGGGTCAGCTTGAAGGTAATAACATAGCTCTCCATAAACAGTGGTATATGTGCTGTGTGAGTGGATATGTCCCCTGTAAGATGCTTCAGGAAATGAGTATAGTAATGAGCGACTGATGAAAATCAGATTTGTTGCAATAGTTACACTGCCTAAAGATGAGTAATATGGGAAGATAGGAGGTACACACCAGTTCCTACATGTGCCAGTGGACTTGCTTTTTCAAAATATATGGAAATTGATTACCAACACAAGCTGCTGCTGTTTCCCTTCTCCTTTTCTTCTTACCTCCCCTCTTTCTTTATGTTATTATAATTAAAGAGATCAGATTGCAAGCCTATGTTTGGAAGAAACCTTAGATGTCTGTATCTCTAGATCTACTGTACCAAAATACTTCTGGCTACAGCCCTTGGTTGTCCCCAACAGGTGGATTTATTGTGTTCCCCTCAAGGAAAATGGTGACATTGGTTCTAGGGGTGTCTGTTTTTTTAGTCCTTTCTTTTTTCTAGTGATTATTCGAACTCTCAACCACTTTAATTGCCATAGTTAATTTGTACTTTTTGATTAAAGTCCTTTAACAAGAGTAACATTGCTGATACTAAATACTGTACCTCAACTAGATGCTTACATGTATCATTTTTTCCCTCTGGTGTCAGGAAAATGATTTCTTCTACTTTTTTAGACATTAATAAGTACCACTGAGTTGCATTTTAGGGGAGACGGTGGGAGAAGGCAGTGGAAATGAAATTACATGTTTGGCCTTGAAGGTAAGTTAGAATAACTTTTTAGCCAAAACAGATGTGCATTGGTTCACAAGGGATAGATCAACTGGGATCCTGAAAGATTTCTATCTACCCTGGTGACTTCTTTCTCCTTTGGGGTGGAAGAATCTTAGGTTTCTTCCACTGAGCTGTTGAAAAGTGTGAATTTGGCAGTCTCATCTGTTTGTGAACAACGGGTTTCTTTCAGTTTGCCTAGGAAGTTAGGTAGGGAGCCACTCTAGGTCATGAGATCTCTTGATGAGCAGGAGACAAAAGGAGCTAGCTGTGGTTTTAGTAAGAAGATGGTAGGGAAATTCTTCTGTCAAATTGTCTTGTAAGCCAACCAGATCAGATATATCTGATCAAATAATGATAAATATACAGGAAGTTCTGAGCATAATGGTCAGACTAGATGTAGGAAAATTCCTTTAACCACAATGGCATTTGCCCAAGAAGTCTGAAAATATCGAAAGGGACTTTAGTCTGGAGATATGAGAGCTGACACTTGATTGGATATGACAAAATCATATAGGAAAGCTTCCCAATATTATAATACAACAAAAGAAAAGAAACATGTTCTTTCAATATTCTCTGTGCCTGGCGAGTGACTATGTACTCTGAGGCATTAAATTTATCTTCATGTGCTTTTTTGAGATTTTGGTGTAGGGCTGGCTCAAGTCATCTGATTTATCTCATTGGATGGCTTCCCACATAAAATAAGTTTCACACTGGGGCTCTTTTTCATCTATCTTTGAAAAATTATTATTATTTTTATATTTTTAGCAACAGAACATGTGTACTCGTTTTAAAAAATCAAATACATTTCTGGGTTTAGACAACAGTTTTAAACTTTTTCACAGATTTTTTCCCATAATACCTAAGAAAAAGCACAGCAACATCATAAAAATCTCTTGCCTGAATTATTGCAATAGCTTTCTAATTGGTCTCTTTGCTTTTATCCTTGTCCACCTATGCCCTGCTCTCAACAAAATTGCCAAGGTAATCCTTTTAAAATGTTAGATCATGGTTAAAATCGTGAAACCCAGAGTAAAAGCCTTTCAGTGGCCTACAAAACTGTCAATATCTACCCCATTATTACCTCCCTGATCTTAGCACACACCACATTTTGCTTCCCTCTTTCTACTCCAGCCACACAGGCTTCCTTGTAGTTTACTGTTGTTCCTATGCATGTGCACCTGGTGCGCTCTTACCTTGGCATTGACTGTTCCCTCTGGCTCTAAGACTTTTCCCCTGGAGAATCCTTCAGTTCAGCCCTCGAATATCACCTCATGAGGCCTTCTATGACTGCCGTGTTTAAAACTAAAATTTGACCTATCCGCCCTCTCACCCCCTGCCCCCGCTTCCTTACACTGCTCTGTTCTCTCTTTCCGCCATAGCTCTGGCCACCTCTATGATACTATGGTACTGTGTAGTTTGCTTCTTTATTATGTTTCCTGTTTACTTCTTCTCCCCCACCTAGTCTTCTGCTCTACAAGCCCCACAGAGGGTTTTGGTTTGGTTCCTTCAGAGATATATCCAAGAGCCTGCTGCCTGGCACACAGATTTTAAATAAATATTTATTGAATGAATATATATAATACATAGTAATTTCTCCTTTATAAAAAATGAACATTTGGGTTGCATATTTCAGGAATTTTGATATGGGACATTCAACATGGATACATACCCTAGTTAAGGAATTGAACCTGAAGGAGTAAAAAAAAAAATTTTTTTTTAGATATACAGGTTGATAAAGCAAATCACTATGGCTTACAAAGGAGCCAGATCTCAGACTTACTCATAAAAACATTTGATGCCAGAGGATGATGGAGTTATTTCTACAAAGCTTGGAAAAAATGAAAGAAAACTAAGATATCAATAGAGAAAAAGGCAAAAGACAGACATTCTTAAACATGAAAGAACTCAAGGAATATGGCATTCTTGAATCCTTCACGGAAAAAAATGCTTGAAAATGAATTCTAGCTAATTAAGAGATAAATCAAAATAAAGAACATGGGAATTGAGAAGCTGTGATAAAAAGGACTGATGGTGTTTGAATCTATTTAAATATAGAATTAAAGACTAAACAACTGAGAGAATTATTGCTATAGAACAAAATGTGAATGTTATTAATCAGAACAATGTAAAATTAGTAGTATAAAGATAATTGGAAAGCGTGGTGAAGGGAGATATTCTCATATTTCTAAGCAAGAGTCTACTGATATTGTCTAATATTGACATAATATCATAAAGACATTAATGACTCCAACTCTCATTTTTTTTTTCATATCCACCCCCTACTCTTTCAAGCTTAGAGGGTTCTAAATCTTATGGCAAGAAAACATTTATTTGAAAATCAACAATTCCTTTAGTTTTGCTTCAGTTTCCCTTTTTATTATTAAAATATAATTAAATTTAATACTTTGTTATTTAAAAAGTATCTATATCTAATCCCATTTTAGCAAAAAGCAGTGTCATCTGTATATCTGTCCATCTATCCACAATTATCTACCTAGTTCTCATCTCCATCATTACCTTTTATAACCATACAGCAGGATTTAGAATATGAATGGTAGTAATTTTGGGATATTTGGAATTGGGAAGTAGCTTTTTATTTATTTCTTGGTACATTTCTACATTGTTTAATCACTTTTTAATGAGCATCACCAAATTTCAAAGCAAACAATTGAGGGAAAATTTTAAATTCACTACCCCACCTTCACTCCCCCTTCCAAGAAAAAAACCGAGAAGGAAATAGGCTAACATATTTATAGTAATTAATACTATGTGGTATAGATAACTGAATAATACCAGTAATCATTTTTTCTATCTTTATAACTTACTGTATTTTTAAAATTAAAAACGAACAAACAAAAAAAGCAATGTCCTGCCATGATCCTCTTTTTCTCATGGTTTTACTCCACACAGCCAACGACCTGTAACCCTTTCAGATGTCTCTTCTGACATTTATATAAGAAGATATAATGCTTGATTTTAGACATAATTTATTTTCCAATTCTGCAGTGGAAACTTTATCCTCTCTGTATCTTCTTTCTCCCAGTATAATGTTATCTTTTATATTCCTCTGGTATAATTATGTTAGCAATTTTTTGTTAAAATTTATTGTTTATATTCTAATGACTACATAAATATTACATTTGAGCCAGTGGAGTGCTATGATTGCCTTTTTCTCCCCTCATGCGATCTTTTGTATTTCTTGGAGTTAATAATTGATTCATTTTGAAAGTTTAATTTTATGCATCCCTATTCCCCCCTGCCCCCCGCCATGTTCTAATTGATTAATCAAATGCCTAACAATAATTCTTCCAAAATGCTCAGATTATCTATGGGTTACATCTCTGTCTCTGCCCCCCCCCCCCTTTTTACTTACTTGTTTATTTGGTTATTTTCTTTTTAACTGGAGACCTCTATTGCTTAGCCCTCCAACTCTTGCTCCAAGCTGGACTATTTATTTTCTGAAAGTTCCCTCATTGTTCTCCTATATAATATCCCTTTTTTTCTGGCTTCTATATCACTCTTTCCTGAAGTACTCTTAAATTTCATAGAATACTTGCTGCCTGAGAAAGAATAAAACTTTTGAGAGCTTGCATACTTGAAATTGCCTTGGTCTGCCTTCATAGTTGCTTAGTGTTTTGATTGGGCGTGAAATTCTGGAACAAAAATAATTTGGTTCAGAACTCTGAGGGCAATGTTCCAATGTCTTCTAGCTTCCAATGGTGATACTGAAAGTCAGATGTAAGTCAGATGACTGATTCTTTAAAAATAACCAGTTCTATCTTTTCAAAAACTTTTAGAGTCTTCTCCTTTTTTTAAAAATTTCTTTTATGTTTATTTTATTTTTGAGAGAGAGAGAGAGGGAGAGAGACAGCATGAGTGGAGGAGGGGCAGAAAGAGAGGGAGACGCAGAATCTGAAGCAGGCTCCAGGCTCTGAGCTGTCAGCTCAAACCCACAAACGGTGAGATCAGGACCTGAGCTGAAGTCAGATGCTCAACCGAGTGAGCCACCCAGGCATCCTCAGAGTCTTCTCTTTACTCTCATTCTTTGGAAATTTTGGGATGGTATGCCGTGGTGTCGGTTCTCTGTGATTCAGAGAGCCGGATACTCGGTGGGCCCTTTAATCATGGTCTCCATGTCTTTCCATTTAGGGATACTTGCTTGTATATTTCTTCTGTTTCATCTTTTTTCTCTTGCTGGAACTCCCGGTTTTCAATGTTGGACTTCCTCAGTTGATTATATCTTTCTTTATCTTTCCTCTTCAATTGCACTTTTTTTGTCTGGGTGTTTATTTTACTTTCTGCAGGGTTTTTCTTCATGTTATCTTCCATCCATCTAATTGAATTTTTAATCTCTTCCATATATTTAATTTCCAGGTCACCTTCATATTTTTTGAAGTTCCCTATAAAAATAGTGTCCTATTCTGAGTTCATTAATGCATATTTATTCCTTTTTGTTTATGTATATCAATTATTGATTTTAAAGTATTTTTTTCTTCTTCCTCTATCGTCTCTGATTCCTCTGAATTCCTTTCTTTTGTTTCTGTTTTGGCTCTTCTATTTCATTTTGGAGACTTTCTCAAATATTTGATGATTCTTGACTTTCTTAAATATGTAAACCTGTGGCTCAAAAAGCCGGTAAGAGGCTCTGGATGTGTAAGTGAACTTGCCTTTTTATTTATTTTAAAAAATTTTAATGTTTATTTATTTTTGACAGAGGGAGAGGAAGAGACAGACAGAGCACGAGCAGGGGAAGGGCAGAGAGAGACAGAGACACGGAATCCAAAGCAGGCTCCGGGCTATGAGCTGTCAGCACAGAGCCCAACGTGGGGCTTGAACTCACAAGCCATGAGATCGTGACCTGTGTTGAAATCAGACGCTCAACTGACTGAGTCGCCCAGGTGCCCCTGAACTTTCTTTTTTAAATTTAAAGCAATCAGCTGTGAGGTAGTTTTCTTTCCTGTGGAAGCCCCAAATATAAATGTCTGTAAGCCCCTTTCTCAGCTCCCTCATTCTCAGGCATCTCCACAGAAAATTATTTTAAACCTATATCACATGGTTATATATACCTGGTTGCTGACAGAATGGCAGAAAGGAAGGGGGCTGGAGACTTTATCTATGGGGATGCAAACTTTCATATACTCCTTTAGTTTATTATGTGATGTTTCATCCCTACTGTCCATAATACTTGGTATTTCTGAGTCCAGACATTCTGAGATACAGTTATGCAGTTTATCTAGATAATGTACTTCCAAGGTTCTGAAGGGTAGGACAGGAGTTTGGCTACTTAGGAAACCTGAGGTTTAGATGTTCTTTGTGTAGCTCTCTACCTATGCCCTGATCCTCACTTTTCCTCAGGCTCCCGTGCCTCTAAATCCTCAGATTTCCTGGGTTACGTGGGGAAAAAATCTTGCTTCTCGTAGATGTTTCCCTCTTTAGCTCAAGGCTTGCCTTCTCCCACTCAGCTCTGTCATTCCCTGCTCTTCCATCTGCTTTCCATCTTCCAAAATGTGTTGACATCCAGTCACTCCCTGTTGTCTCCTTTCTGTCATCTTTTCACTCATGTGTTTAGTGTTAATTCGGTTCTGTCCTTTCAGTAATCCTTCAGAAGGGAGTTCAAACCATTAGGTATAGCCAGAAGGTACCTATATGTATTAATTTAAAAATGACTTACTGATCTTCCGTTAAGTTTGAGGAGCCTTAAAATGATACCACAGTTATAATCAGATGAAGGAAAGAAAAAAGATTAATGTGTCAAACGATTAGATCAAAGAAATAAAAAAAGAAGAAAAGCAAAACTGGAAGCTTATCTGACTAAAGAAAGCTGTGGCGGGTGCCAGGGTGGCTCAGTGGGTTAAGCGATGGACTCTTGGTTGCCCCTCAGGTCATGATCTCACAGTTTGTGATTCGGCTGTATGCTGACAGTGTGGAACCTGCTTGGGATTCTCTGTCTCCCTTTCTCTCTACCCCTCCACCCCACCTCTGAAAAATAAATGAATAAAAACATTAAAAAAAAAAAAAGAAAAAGAAAGCTGTGGCAATTGACCAACAACTGCTTCCAGGCTGTTAGTAACCACAGCAGAGAAGAAAAAAAAATCATCATTGGTACATTTTTCATTGTTCAAAGGAAGAAGGAATACTTTGTCACCAAGGGTAACACACTTCCTGCCCTGAACTTTGAGAGTAATTTGTTTATCCAATGCATTCATCATTTTACTCATAGAGTGATCTTTCATTGCCACAGATCTGATTAACCCTTCTTTAGCTTAAAAACCAGTCCATGGCTTCCACGGCCAGCCACATCAAGTTTAAGCAGCATGTGCTACCTGTATAATCTCATGGCTACCTCTCTAGCCTCATCGCCTCCCATTTCACTGGATATATTTTACGTACAATCATATTAGACTCTTGTCTCTGGATGAGTCATGCTTACCTCCTGTTCCAGGCTTTTGAACACAGCTGGTGAAATCTCAGTCTTCAACCTTTAAGGCTGTCTCAAGCTTCTCCTCCTCTGGGAATCTCCCCTTTTGCCCACTTCTCCTGTGTTTGTGTGCTGCTCCTCACTGCTTCCTTGGTACCTTATGCACACGTTATCAGAGCATTTATCATACTTATAAAAACTCTTGGTTTACTCCTCCCCTCTCTCCTCTTAATCCATAAAGCACAGAGATTATGTTCATTCATCTTAGAGTTTTTTACATTGTCTACCACATTTCCTCCTGGCACATGGTAGGCATTTAATAAATACATTTGAATAAATGAACAATAAATAGGATCTAAGTATGTAGTTTTCTCCAGTCTTACTAAATGAATAAAGTCTGGAAAATCTTCAGGGTTGAACAGGTCACGTGTCACAGAGAAACTATCACAAATATCAGCTGTCTCAGACAGAATTTGGAGAGCAAAAACATAGTAGAGAATGCAGCCTGAGGTTGCCAGTGAGAACCTGAAAAGAAGGTATTCTGCATTGTTGACTAAAAGCAGAGCCATATGCTCAAGATGCCAGCTGATGTTTTACTGTGGGAATCTAGGGCCTTCCTAGACGCTGTGCCTGATTGGGGGCCCTGTCACTCATGTCTGCGTAATTGCTTTTGCCCTTTACATCCTCCTGAATCTTTGAATTGCCTGGCTCTCTGCTCCTCCTGTCCCCCCCCCCCCCCTCCACCACCACCACACCCACCCCTGTGAGGGCAGCAGTGGCTGCTTGCCCTGCTTCCCCCGCTCAGATTCTCTAACTCTTCCCTTTCAATGAACAACTATTTGCATTTGTCATATTTGCTTCCGCTTTTTTTCTAAAGATACAAAATACTTCAGACATGTCAGAAGTTCCATTTGTAGCCGTCCCAAATCCCATCTCCCTTTCTTCCTCTGCTCACCCAGGGGTCCATTCAGAGTAATTGTAACACTTTTACAGATCGGCATGGTTGACGGGGAATCAGATCAAGGAAAAGTTTCTGTTCAGTAGCACAAGATGAAGAGAACTAGGTAACTATCACCAAAACACCACTAGTTAAGATAGAGCAGATTTATGAGCATGAGTTTGTACCTTAGGCCTGTCATATTTTTTCACCTTTATGTTAGTTAATTGCGGAGTAACATAAATTAACTTTGGAGCACAAGCAAAAATGGGAACTTTATTTATGAATTTCTTGGATTTCTTTACCTCAAGCCAAACAACTAAATTGCTGCTTAGCATAAATTATTTATGGGCCCTGGCTCAATACCATCCAGCACCAGCCCCTGGAGGTATGGGAGATATAAAAGATTTAAAGCATCACTGCGACAGTGTTCGGGCCGCCATGGAGCCGTGTTTCTTTCCAGAAGGGTCCACTTTATTTTGTTGTAAATAAATAGAGGCTGGATTTCCAGGGAGGGAAGTTAGCTTCCAGCAGGACAGTGGTGGTGTTTTGCATATGTTAATTACACAACCCTTTTATGACAGATAGACACAGTGTTTGCAGAGATATTTCTCCAAAGACCCGTAGACCAAATGGATCTTTTCATTTCCTGGCATGGAGTCATTTCTCTCATTTGATCTCATT
Source organism: Panthera uncia (assembly GCF_023721935.1). NCBI lineage: Eukaryota > Metazoa > Chordata > Mammalia > Carnivora > Felidae > Panthera > Panthera uncia. Next base: position 58,312,010 of record NW_026057580.1, on the reverse strand, counting down.
TGAGAATGAAGCTTTCAAAGCTTGCCACCTGTAGGGGAGAAAAAATTTTTCTCTACCATTCTAGATTCTTTTGGCTGGATTATTAATTAAAATGACATAAGACAGATTAATAGGAGAAAAACAAATTTAATTTTGTACATATGGGAGCCCCCATAAAGACATGAGAGGCTCAAAGTCAGGTAAGTGAGGTTTATATATACCATCCTGAGCTAAAGTGAAGAGGATAGGGGCCTGGGGTTTCTAAGGGAAGGAAGAAAGACAATTCACAAATTCACAGCAAGATGGGAAGAATAAATGTTTGGTAATATATATATATATATATATATATATATATATATATATATGCCATGCAGAGACAATGGGACATGGAGAGGAATTTGAACAAAAACCCTGCGGAGCTCCCCCCTGGCTTATCACACCTAGCTCAGGCTCTTTGTAGTTATCTCTGGTGATAGCCCTCTTCCTGGACCAACCCCTCTATCTAAATTCTTAGAGGCAGTTAAAGGGAGTCAAAAGCTCTTTCTGAGTCTTTTGGGCCTGGATTGTCTTCACTTCAAAATAATCTACATGCCAAAGCAGCACATTTTGGGGAGGCTCATTCTGAACCCCTTCATATTCTAACTATACTACAATTCTAGCAGGAACAAATGTACATACATCTTCTGCGATCTTGATTCCGTTTTCTTTAAAATTCAAGCTTGATAATGGTGTGCTGACACTTGTGACAAGCCCATCGTCATTTCCTAGGTTGTCTTTCCATAGCTCTAACCTCAGCATGTCACCTTTTGCTCCAAAATACCCTTACATACCTTGTTTCTCAGGCACAGTCTGTTTCTAAGACAAGGTCATTGCTGTCTTTTTCTTTAGGTCAGACATATTTCATTTGGTTCGTACAGTGTTTAAGATCAGAAAACTCCACATAAAAATGTAAATTTCGGACTTCTCATTCAATTTCCAAAATTGGAAAGCTGAGCAATTAGGTCATCCTTTCCCCTGGGCTGCTGTTGACTTAAGCTGAGTAGTTTCTGTCTCTTCTCCACTCCCTAGTTTGCCACAGTCCCCACTACTCCCTAGTACTACACCCAGTCTACTTTACCCAGTTAGGTTTTAGGCTATTCCCTTGTTCATGAAGGCATTTGCATTTTTGACCCCTAATTTAGGTTAATGCCTTGACTGATACATTGATAACTTTTATGTTTTCTTGGGTAAGATTATATGTTATAAATTACTAAATCCCAAAAAAAAGATCATGACAGGCTATAGCAATGGGCTCGTAGATGTGGCTACAATTTCTCAGGATGCAAATATATAAATATATTTGCATTTAAATGCAGATTAGGCAGATTTGCTCATTTTTCTTTTGGAAATCGTGGTGTGTGTAATCACATTCTTTAAACAGCAGAAAATGCCTCCATGGTATTAATTCTCCTAAATCCTTGGTGTAATATTTGAAATGTCACTTTAGCTTGATCACTTGCCCAGCCCAACCCCAGTCAGGCCATGTTGTCTTTCAGACATTTCAAGCCCAGGTAGGCATTGCAACTTTGCTACCTGATCTGCATTGACTCATCCTCCTGGGATACCAGTTCTGACAGTGTTTCCATTAGCCTCTCACGAATTGCCACTGGGGTTCTCTTCTTGGGCCTTGAATTTGGTTGCATCACCATTCTCCTTTAATATCGTCAGTGGTTTCCTCTTAAATTTCAGATCAGAATCAGATACTAAGTGTCACCCACAAAGAATATAACCGGCTTAACCCGGAAAGCTATCTGTGTCCTCCTGACCACCCTTCTATTTTAAGGGGAATTTGAAGCAAGGTAGAGGGGAATGAGGGGGACTCTGGAAACAGACCCAAATTCTAAATCTGACCGTGAGTATATCAGACCTGCCCTAGCCTCAGCTTTTTTATCTGTAAAATGGGGGAACTAGCAGCTATCTTGCAGAGTGCTTAGAAATGCAGTTGCTAATATGAATTTTGAAGATATTCAGTGAGTTATTCTTACAGGTCTGTGCCACATGCTATAAATCCTCTTGGTCCTACTCCCCTGCCTTGGCTCACCATGCTTTGTCTTCATTTGTTGAAGAAAAGAGAGAGAAAGTCCTTTCTTCATCTCTTCATCTATCTTTCTGCCACCACCTATGATGAAGGATCATCCCTCCCTAAAAATGCCTTGACTTCCTTCTATCCCGGCCCCAGCCCCCAGAAGCTGCTGCTCACCAGGGGAAATAGAAGCTTCTGAAGAACTGAGGTCTAGCAGAACCTGGGTCAAGGCCAAAGGAGAGACCATCTTCCTTTAAGGACACAGAGGGGATCCTTCTTGTGAGGGCTGAGAAAGCTGGTTTCCCCCTCTCCCTTACTCTCATCCCCATGGAGAGCAGAATAAGACTCTACATGAGTGATCATCCCAAAACTGGCTGTATTGCATATTTTTATAACCAAATTGTATGTGTAGATATTATAATAGATAATCCGAATGTGTCGTACACATCCTACATAAAACATAAAGGGTTGCTGTCTCTGTCTCACATGCATTTAAAAAGCTCATTTTAATACTTAATGCTTCGAACAGTCATCTAAATCTCAAAAGGTAAGCAGGATACACCATAAAAAGGACCCAGAGTTAAAACAAATGTTGCCGATATAATCTGGAATTTCCCTACCTCTCCTCATCCCCAACCCACCATACTCTCATTGCTCTAGCTTCTAGAGAGCAGGAGCAGAGCATGGGTAGCAGACGCCATTCCCCCTTTGTAGCTCAGTGACACATGTTGGAAATGCAAATTGTGAAATGATATAAGGAATATCCACACTCATAACCCAGTATTCATAAACAACTTTTTAAAAACTTTACCTTTTGCATTTCTTTCTTTTTCGGTATTTGTTGTGAATCTCAAAAATATAATCTAAATTATAATGTATAGGCAATGCTCATCTCTCAGTCTAATGACTTCTGGGACGAGAGTACATCAGCTTGTGGTGGCACCTCGGGCTGCTAGCGACAGCAGCTGATGTGCTGGGCAATTCTTTGGCAAAGTTGCTAAATTCACTAACTGGCACAGCTCTAGGCTAGGCTGTTCATTTGAGTATTGGATGATTTCCTAGCAAAATGAATAGAATCCCCTTTAGCCGAGATTGGGTTACTCAGATAATTCATTTAAGCTTTAAATGTCAGAAAACACTGGGATCTTTTTCCTATATTAATTATGACGACTGTTATGGATTGAATGTTTATGTTCCCACAACATTTGTATGTTGAATCACTAACCCCAGCAGAATGGTATTAGGAGGTGGGGCATTTGGATGTGTGTCTTTTGCGTGCATGTGTGTGTGTGTGTGTGTGTGTGTGTATGTGAGCGTGTATGTGTGTAGCTTCTGGCCTGATGGGTGACTGTGTATTCTCTCTTGGTCTACTTCCCTACTGTGTATGATACTGTGGTTTCTGGAAGAAACACTCTTCTCTTGCTGAGTTGCAGAGTAGACTTGGAGAATGGGAAGCAAGGGAAAGGAGAGGGAGCAGAATTATTTAATTAGGTTTAGATGAGGTCATGGGGGTGGAGCCCCCATGATGGGATTAATTTCCTATCTATAAGAAGAGGAAGAGACGGGGCACCTTGGTGGCTCAGTTGGTCAAACGTCCCCAACTCCTGATTTTAACTCATGATTTCACGGTTCGTGAGACAGAGCGCTATGTCAGGCTCTGTGCTCACAGCATGGAGCCTGCTTGGCATTCTCTCTCTCTCTCTCTCTCTCTCTGTCCCTCCCTAGCAAACACACACGAGTGCATGCATGTGTTCCCTCTCTCCCCCTTTCAAAATAAATCAGTAAACTTTAAAAAAAAAAAAAAAGGAAGAGGAAGAGACTAGAATTCTCTCTCTCCTCTTCCTCCTTCTCCTCCTCCACTCTCACTCTCTACCATATGAAGACATTGCAAGCTAGGAAGAGCGCTCTCACCAGAACCCAATCATGCTAACACCCAGCTGGTACAACTGTGAGAAATAAATATCTGTTGTTTAAACCATCCAGTCCATGCTATTTTGTTATAGCGGCCTGAGCTGACTAAAACAGAGTATGTCAGAGTCTTTTTTGCACATGTGTGCATGTGAGTGTGTATGGGTCTAATGACCTCTGACCTAATGGTTGACCGTGTACTCTCTCTTGGTCTACTTCTCTACTGTGCATGCTACTGTGGTTTCTGGAAGAAGCACTCTTCTCTTGCTGAGTTGCAGAGTTAGAATTGGAGAATGGGAAGCAAGGGAAAGGAGAGGGAGCAGAACACTTACAAAAAAAAAAAAAAAAAAGTAGCAGTACCTGTCCTTCCATTAAATGAAGGATGAACCCTGAGAGATAGCCAGGAATGTGAGAATTCAGGAATGCCTGAATTTTTCAAACTCACAGTGTAGAATGGGCCTGAATTTCTTTTAGCTTCCTTTAAAAGATCACCTTTCCTTTGCTTAGAATCATGTTGAGACTGCTGTAATTGGTCTGAACTCCATTTTAGTGTGAGACTATGGGTGGGCAGGTGAAGAGAGAACATGGTCAAGTGAAGTTTTTAAAAATGCACGCTTTTCTGCTACAAAAGCAGTTCCAAAAGCCCTGCCTCCTTCCTTCCCTGCCCCCCAACTAACTCTTGACTCAAAATGTGTGAACTTTGCATTTAAACTTTGTATGTGCCTACTGCGCAGTATGGAAAGCTCTCCTGGGTAATTGGGGGAAATCTATGTATTAAAAATGAAGTTATGAAAAATTAAAAATTGCTTTTGAACATTCATGGTAGTAAAACCCATATATAGCTCTTTTCCTTACTATTCTAATATGGAAGTTTTGCATGAGAGTTCAGTAGCCATGGCTTTTCACTTCTGAGAAGAGAGAAATCATGCCTTCTGTATATGGTTATTTTATGTTTGTACATAGCTGCCAGCTTCTTATAGTTTGTGCTCTGACTTCTATTCTTATTTTTTGTTATTTAAAAGGCAAAAAAATGGGATGCCTGGGTGGTTCAAATCAGTTAAGCATCCGACTTCAGCTCACGTCATGATTTCGTGGTTTTGAGTTTGAGCCCCGTGTCGGACTCTGTGCTGATAGCTCAGAGCACTGAGCCTGTTTCAGATTTTGACTCCCTCCCCCCTTCGCCCTTCCCCCACTCATGCTGTCTCTCTCACTCTCTCTCAAAAAATAAAAATAAACATAAAAAAATTTAAAAAGCAAAAAAAGTTTCTTAAATTCTTTTTAAAGAATGTTGGCATTAAAAAAACAAATTTGTGTGTGTGTGTATATATATATATATATATAAAGCCAGTTGTGATTCTCAATTTCACATTATGGAATACACATTATATGAAATACACCTTTTCGTGGCACAGTTCCCTGTTACGTGTGGCAGGGGATATGCCTACCTACTACTCACCTGCATTCTTCGTTTTGAGCTTCTTACCCTTGCGTGTGACCTTCATGTTGAAAGGGGGCCCTCACAAGGGACCCTGCCTTGCCCTCCCCAGACATACTCTGTCCTTTTGCCCACACAGGGACAGGCATGTGCCTGGAGACTCCCATCAGAGGGCAAAACTCATATAGACAGGGAGATTTGGGAGACCTGCCTTTCGATAGCCTGGTGAGCTCTCCTTTCAAGGTGCTTTCTCTCCACCTCTGTGCATTTATGCAAGACTCTCTTTTTCCTCCCAGAGTTATAATAATAATAATAATAATAATAAAACAGTGGGGAAAATCAGAAAAAAAACCCACATCAGTTTCAATGGCAATGTTAACTATCTAACAGTATGTACTGTCCACTTCAGATTTTTCTGAAATGGACTTTTTCTATGAAATCTCTGAGATAAATGGACAAACTTATAAATGGATATGGCCTTTCATAATTACTTTGACTCCTTCTTTCTGAAATGGGATGGGAATTAGGAGTAACACGATACCAGAAACAACGGAATAGATCCTCAGGAGCCGTCAGAGGATGACCTCTGAGTGGAAAGGAGAAGGGGGAGAAGAAGGAAGAACAGGGGTGGATGAAAATGGTTTCTCTGGGTGTGGGAAGGGGTACTACGAGAAAGAGACAATGTGGTGTAGGAGGAAAAGCATTGGATTCGAGTCGAAAGACTGAGGTCTCATCTTTTGCTCTGCTATTTACTGGTTGCATAATCTGAGGTCACTTTGTCTCTGAATTCTGTGTCCTTCTCTAGATTTTTTTAAGACAGACTTCTCATCTAGCAAGGACTTTTGCTGCTGTCTTCAGAATATGGGGAGGTTTAAAACACTAATTACCCCAACTGTTCATCTGAATGAGCTAGGATCTACTGTGGATCCCAACTAATCCAGGCCACAGCTGATTCCTTTCAGAGGCCCGAGTCCTCCCAAACATCAGGGTTTACTCAACTAAATCTGTTGGAGACATTGGTGCCTAGTAATCCCAGTCTGCCTCATCACCCTGACACTCTTGTCACTGCCCTTTAGCCATCTGTCCACTCCTGCAAATGGGCTCTTCCTGGAGGGTCATGCTTCCTCTCCCGCTGAGGCTGCTCAGATTCCCACATGCTGTTAAGTTGGGAGATAAGGTCTGTGTCCTCATTCCCCAGGGTTGCTTTCAAGTTATTACACCTTTACACCTGGACAAAAACTATCTAAGTCTTTGAGGTTTTGTGCCTTCTCTCTGAGCAACCTCTAATGTCTCCTAGTTGATGACATCTACAAACATCCTGGCCATAGTTCTTCATTCACTGAGGACTGTGGAGCCTGGTTTAGTCTCATCAGTTCTCACATGGTCCTAGCATCTTGGGTCTGTGTGGACAAACTGGAAAACTAGGCTCTGTTTCTTCACTTCCTCATTAATTCAGCTTCTCTCATCTCTTCTCTGGCCCTGACTTTCCCAGGAGCTGCTGCACTGTGAACCCTCAAATTCAGCCCTCTAACTACAATCAGCTCTCCTTCCATTGCTTTCAATCTATGTTCCCATCAACCCTCACATCATGCTAGTAATTGTCTGTAATGAGGAAGAGACTTGGCATAAGAGGAATGGGATTCCCCCTTGATCCTGATGTAAGAGAGGCTGGCAGTTTTCATGAAATCAGGGAAAGTGTGAGTATTTGTAAATAGGAGTAGGCACTGTGGGGTGGGAAAGGGGAGTAGAGCTGCGTCTTATTTATCAAACAACGGTAGAAGTTCAAGACCATGATGGAGGCAGCACTCTGGAGTTGTTTGGAAATGCCTAATGATGAAAGTACATTTTGATCTAACTTACTGCATGAGAAACTTGTTTCTACTAAGTTAGAATGTATTGCTGTAATTTCTCCAGATTCACCCATCGTGGTGTTCCATTTGCACACAAGTGATAAACTCAGGAAGAGCACACAGCTTATGTAGTTTCTTCCCCATCTATTCACTCATTAATTCAAACAGATGTTTATCACATTCCTGCAAAGCACCTGGTACTATACTGGCTATATCTCTGTCCAGATGTAAATCTTCTGATAAATTCTTGCTTGCCTTATAAACTATTTTATTGCTCATACATTGAAGGAAACAACAAAGGAAACCACTGCTCTGGATGGAATTCTTAGCAATAAGGAAGGCTTCTTCAGTGGATAGGGCTGTATGATAAAATGGACTTGTCATCTCAGAGTCTATAAAGTGGTGAGAGAAATGATCAGACATGTGCCTTCACGATTTGAAAAGTGAAGTTCAATACCTGTTGAGGAGAGATATGCCCTCAGGGATAGAGACCCTGATGGAAAAAACCCTGAGAGTGATAGAGGTCCAGGGGGAAAGTGGTCTGATGATAAATGGCAAGTGGTCCTGATTACTATGAAAAAAAGTAGCATCTTATAGCTCATGAAGAGCATAAGTGAGATATTAGGGACAGGAATATATCCAAAGGCAAACACACAAAAACTCAGTCTTATTAGAGAAAAACCTCTTGGAGAAAGTTTCTAGAATACTCTAATATACTTAGTAAAAAGAATAAGAAAATAGTCTCTACTTGGGAGTGGTGGTACCAGCCTAACAAATAACAGAGTAAAAGTAAAGCTGCGGAACCAGACTTTTGCCTTTTTATTCTCTCTTGGGAAACTAAACTGTTTTTTTTTAAGTTTATTTATTTATTTTGATGGAGAGAGAGAGTGCAGAAGAGAGAGTGCAGAGAGAGGAGAGAGAGAATCCCAAGCAGACTCCACACTGTCAGAGCAGAGCCCGATGCAGGGCTCAAACTCATAAACCGTGAGATCATGACTTGAGCTAAAGCTGGATGCTTAACCAACTGAGCCACCCAAGCGCCCCAAGGGAAACTAAACTTTGAAGTGAAGAAAGTGGAGTCAGTGGTTTAGGAAGAAGCACAACCATGGGAATGAGAAAGTGGGAAATTATTCAACAGCTCTGGTGAGTTCTTCTCCAGGCCAAGAGGAATGAAACCAAAGAACTCAGAGAGGTTTCAAATGGAAATCTCAGGAAAGCTTTGGAAATAGGGAGTTGCAAGAACACTCTAGATGAGTTAATGAAATTCTGATTTTTAAAATTGGGAAGAGGTTCGATTATAAGAACTACAGATCACTGAGGCTTTATGGCCATCTTAGCAAAATTCTACAAAAGATTTTAAGCTAAAGATTTCTGAGCACCTAGAAAAATAAGTAACAGGTACAAGATGTATAATTCACTAAGCAAAAGTCCCTAGTAAAGGTTTTACTAGGTTTTGAGGATCAGGTTTGATTTCAGTATTTTTGACTCATAAATTAAGAATTCTACACATATAAAGAATCTTGATTTCATCAAGACATTTGACAACATTTCTTATGATATGCTTGAGAAAAGATGAAAAAATATAGAGTAGACAAGAGGATTGTATGTGAATAAAAGAATGGATTGAGAATTGACCCGAACCGGGGCTTTACTGCAATGCCACAGGATTACATCTTTGATTGTATCTTCTTGTTAAAACATCACATTTCTATAGAACTGATGGCTTATGAAATGCCCTCAAATCTATTATGATAATAGCAGTTTGAATAATGTCAGTTTATTAAGATTATATCATTTGTCAGATGCATAGCTAGAATACTTCTTTTAATTCTTGGAACCAACTTACAAAGCTGATATTAACATTTCTGTTTATAGATGCGGAAGCTCAGGTGCAGGGAGATTAAATGATATCTCAATATTATAAAGCTAATAAATGGCAGAGTTGGAATCCAAAACGTACCCTGTCTGTAAATCAGATTGTGTCATCTCTGTTCCCAACTCCCCAGTGGCTTCTCATCAGCCTTAGATGAAACCAGAAGGGCTTCCCTGGTTCCTTGGCCATCATTGCCTCTCTTGCATGTTTCTGCCATCCCTCTCTTGCTCACTATGCTCCTACCATATCAATCCACCTATGATTTTTTTTTTTAATTGTGCTAAAATATACATAACATTAAAACAACTAAAACTACTCTGTCTGACTCCAGCACTCAAAATACCTTTGTGAGATCATTGGGAATTCTTAGCCACCCTTTTCAGATGAAGAAAAGGAGACCCAGGGATTATAAAAAATTTGCCTAAGGTTACAGAGCTGGTAAAATCAAAACCAGAACTTGCATCCAGCATTTTGTAAAAAGTTTATTTTTTTTTATTTGGAGAGAGAGAGAGCAGGGGAGGGGCAGAGAGAGAGAGGGAGAGAGAGAATCCCAATCAGGCTCCGTGTTGTCAGCATTAAGCTTGATGCGGTGCTTGAACTCCTGAACCATGAGATCACGACCTGAGCCAAAATCGAGAGTTGGATGCTCAATCCACTGAGCCACCCAGGTCCTCCGCATCCAACAATTTTTATCCCAAGTCCGTGTTTTTCATAAACATATGAACGAGATGAACAAGGCTGAAACATAAAAAAAGTTAATAAGAATTGAGCTAAAATTAATATTGTTTTTACTTAGGTTAAAAATCGATTGGACAAATACATAAAAATCAACATCTGATTTACTAATAGTTTCTGTGAAGAGAACTAAGGCAGGCATTGTCAACGTCTGGTCTCTTGACTAGTAGCATCAGTAACACTTGGCAAGTTGTCTGAGACACAACATCTTGGGCTCCACTCTAAACCAACTGAATCAGAAACTCAGAGAGGGTAGGGTCAGGGAGAGGCACAGTAGAGCTTGTCTTAAGCCCTCTAAGTGGGTCACCAAGCTAAAGAATTTAGTTGAAGTGTAGTCATCAAAGGTGAAAGTGAGAACACCAGTAGATGGCTCAGCTCATGTCCAGGGAATAACAATCCTGATGTCTACTTGTAGAAGGAACTGGGGATGTCTACAGCCTATTCAGAGTGATGACTATAGCTTTCATGTGAGAGAGGAATGAGCATTATTCTGATGGTACAAAGCTTAACAAGTGATTATATTTTTGAGCTAAAATGATTCCCAGGAATCATCCAGTTACTTGTTATTCCAAATGTGGTCCATGGACCAGGAACATCAGCGTCATTTGGGAGTTATTAGAAATGTAGAATCTCAGACCCTATCTCACAGTGATTTATATACTCATTAAAGTTTGGAAGCACTACTCGGGCTGAACTCCTTTGTGTTATATGAGAGGAAACATAAGCAATTTGCCGAGAGTCATAGAGCTGACCAGATACAGTCTGAAACTCATAATGGAGGGATTCTAACAATTAACTTTCTCTTTACAATAACAAAATATCTTTTTTTAATGTTTTTATTTATTTTTGAAGGAGAGAGAGACAGAGCATGAGCCAGGGAGGAGCAGAGAGAGAGGGAGACAGAATTTGAAGCAGGCTCCAGGCTCTGAGCTGCCAACACAGAGCCCAATGTGGGGCTCGAACTCATGAACTGTGAGATCACGATCTGAGCCGAAGTCAGATGCTCAACCGACTGAGCCACCCAGGCGCCCCAAAACAAAATATCTTGTTTCAGTTTGTCTACATCTTCCCTTACCTTGGGAAGTTGTGAGTTTGCCATCCATGGTCATAAATATTACTGAATGGGTACTTTCTGGGTTAAGAGTCCTGACTTGATTAGAATGTTGGACTATAATTATTTCTATGTTTAAATACTCTATGTTGCCATTCAGTGCATTTGGGATTTGGGAGTGAGAACATGATAGAGAATCAAAACCACTTTTAAATTTGTTATTATTATTATTATTATTATTATCATCATCATCATTATTAAAAGTGAGTGAATTAAAGATGTGATGTTTTAGATAATGGCTGAGAAGGAGAACCTTGTTCTTCCCAGGAGAGTCATTGGTATTTCCAGATTCCCTCCACAGAGACTTGCTGGAGGAGATCTGTGATTGTCTTGCCCAGTCCTGTATATTAAAATAGCTCCTTTATCCACACTACGATAGGAAGCAAGTCCTGATGACATGCTGGAGTTGTTAACAGCCTTGGTCTGGTCCTCTGTCAGTTTTTCAGCTGGATATTCTTCTCTCTAATCTCTTCTTAGAATTCTCACCTTAATCTCTAGCTCATTCCCTCACTATGGACTTAACATTTCTTCCTAAAGCTCACAATTAATCTTCTTGTGGCTATGGACCCTGTCTTTCCTCTACCTCTGATCTACATTTTCTCTTTGAGCCACACATGCTTCCAGATGTTCTGAGAAATGCCTTGGTGGAGACCAGCTGAACTCTGAAGGTTATCATGTCTAGGGTCCTCAAGGATCCTTCCTTATCCCTGACAGAAATATCATGACTACTTCTTAGAATTTAGAGTCTTCTAAAAGTAGTGCATCCAAAATGCTTACAGTCAAATATAGGACAATTTGAGAAAGAACACAGGTTATTAGTAGAATGTCAAAGGTGAGAGCCAGGTATGAAAAGTTATGATTCATGGAAGGTCAGATTGACATAGAAGGCAACACTTAAAGGTAGAGTTTGGTGTTAGTTTACTAAAACATTCGTGGGCATCCCAAGATAGTTTGTCTCTCAACAAGTGGATTTGTTGGCTTTTACAGTTCCTGTTAAGCTCACCAGACATGTTTATCAACTGGAACATGAAAATAATTAGGAGTTCGTAGATTCATATAGTTCTCCCAGCTCTGTTTTGACGAAATACATCAGTGAGTTGATGAACTTATTGCTGGTGGTTATTTAGGGAGTCTAATGTTGTAAGTTCATCACAAATCATATCTTCAGAGAACTTTGTTCACAATGATGTTTAGCTTGTGCCTTAATGTAGGTCTAGTCATTCATATATAATTATATGGACTAGAGTTACAAACTATAGCAGCCACAGGCCAAATTTGGCAGGAACAGCCTATTTTTGAACGAAAAATTTTTATTTTTCATTTTATTTTTTTTAATGTTTATTTATTTTTGAGGGGAGGGGAGAAAGAGAGAGAGAGAGAGATGGAGTGTGAGTGGGGGAGGGGCAGAGAGAGAGAGACAGAATCTGAAGCAGGCTCCAGGCTCTGAACTGTCAGCACAGAGCCTGATGCGGGACTCGAACTCATGAACCCTGAGATCATGACCAGAGCTGAAGTCGGATGCTTAACTGACTGAGCCACCCAGGTGCCCCTATTGTACATTTTAAAGGATTATATATGAAAAGAAAAACAAAGAAAAATATGTGACAGAGACTTTTCTTTAAAGAAAAGTTTGCTGATCTCTTACATAGAATTTATTCACCACAAAGCTGTTCTTTATGAGACCAGCACCAAGAAAGAGTTTTGTTTCACTTCATGTTTGATACAGTCTATTGCCACTCTATTTTATTTTATTTTATTTTATTTTATTTTATTTTATTTTATTTTATTTTATTATTTTATTTTATTACCTATTTCACATTCTACTTTTACCTCATGGGGCAATTAGGAATGTTTCTGTTTACTTTTGAAATTAAATCAGTTAGATAATGCAAGCATCAGTGCAAATGCAACTATTAACTTATTAAATGAGATCATTTTAAGTGGTTGAAAACTTTAATTGTGTCACATTTATTGATTCATACGACATTCATTCTTTCATTCATTGATTTAATGCATATTTAGTGAGCACCAACCATGCAGTTGACCTAGAGAAAGCCAGAGAAGAAGGAAGAGTAAGGAAGCATGGACACAGAAAACTAAATGAGCAATTATAACAACTGGTGATAAACATTATCATAGATACAAATGCAGGATGCTAAAGAAATTCAAAGAGGGGTACCTAAAAGAAGGTTGGAAGTTTGCATTGAATTGAAGTGAATTTGAATTTCTGGGGCATCTGGGTGGCTCAGTTGGTTAAGCATCTGACTTCAGCTTCGGTCATGATCTCACAGTTTAGTTTGTGACTTCAAGCCCCACACTGGGCTCTCTGCTGTCAGTGTAGAGCCTGCTTTGGATCCTCTCTCCCTCTCTTTCTCTGCCTCTCCCTCTCTGGTTCTTTCTCTCTCTCAAAATAAATAAAAGCATTAAAAAAATAAAATAAAATAAAATAAAATAAAATAAAATAAAATAAAATCAAGGTCTGCCAAGAAACACTGTGATTTGTTGTGGAGAATCAAAGTAATTCAAGATGGCTGGAAGATGAAAAGCATGTGTTGAATTGACAGTCAAAGGACAAGGTTGGAGTGGCCAAATAATGGGGGCTTGGAATACTATGCTAGAAATTAGAATTTATTTTGAAGGTGATGAGGAGTCACTGAAAGAGTTTTAGCAGCCAAGTAACATGATCTGTGTCTTCAAAAAGTCCTCCTCTTTTCCCACATGCAAATTGGGTTGAAGAGGAACGAGGTAAGGTTAAAGGAGACACTGTGGAATAATCCATGAAGAAAGGGTGAGCACCCCAGTGAAAGTCACAGTAGATGGCACATAGAAGAGCTGCTCAGATGACACAGTTATCATGATCATTTGGACGTGGGAATAAGGGAGGGGGTGGAATTTAGGATGACTATAGTTTCTGTGAGAATAGCTAGGCATACGGTGGTGTCATTAACTATAGTAGAAAACAAAGAAGAAACAAGGTGGGGGAGAGAGGAAAAAGGGAATATTAATGATAGAATTTAGTTCTTGACATGATTAAGTTCAATATTCTTATGGGGACTTTCAAATGAAGATGCTTGGGTGGTAGCCACATACACAGATCTGGAGCTCCAAAGAGGATCTGGGCCAGGGATAAATATTTTAGAGTTTCTCTCCTCTAGGGTTGATAATTGTCTACTTCTGAGGGTTCAGTATATATGTGTGAATATCCATGTTAACTCTAAGATTTATTTAACTCACGCTTGCAGCTTGCTTTCAGTTTTCTAGCTTGCCAATTCAGTGATTGGCACAGTATGGGAAATCAATAAATGTCTCTTGAATCGATACATGAATGAAAGAGACAGACATGGCAAAACATAATTATGATACACCATGCTGAATGCTATAATAACATTATTAACAAAGTGCTCCTAGGAGTAGACCCGTATGGGTAAGTCTTGGAAAGCATCACAGAAGAGTTGACAGTGGATCTAATTGCTTAGAGAAGCATAATTTGCCACATAGAGAAGAGAGAGAGAGGCACTCCAGGAATTGGGAGATTTATGCAAAAGTAAGGAGGACTACAAAGCGTTCCAAAAATTCTAGAAAGTTTCATGCAAGGGGGTGTGTATGTATGAGTGGGGCAGGTGCAGGGCTTTTGGCATCTTTGTGATCCAGAAGAGCAGAAGAAAACAAGGGCTGGACAGGGACAGAAGACATGTCTGCTACTCTAATAAGCAATCAGGCATTTCCTGTGTCCATAGTGGTCTCAGTTAGGCTGGGTTAATTGAGGCACAAGGTGGCATTGTCTGAGAAGTGATTGGTATATTTCAAGTGTTAAAAGAACCTGAATCTAATTCCTGTGAATTTAAGCAGGTGAAAAAGCCTTAATGCGAAGGTGGTGAAAGCAAAGTGCCCTGAGCAGGAGCTCAGGAGATGAGGATTCTATTGATTTTATTCCCAGTTCTGATGCCCCTAGCTATAAAACCTTGGGGGAAATGCTTCCTTGTCTTGGATCTTAACTGAACACTCCCCTAGCACAGAGCCCAGATCAGGAAAGTACAATAAAGGATTGTTAAATAGGACTTTTTATATTAATACGTAAAAATAGAATTTTTATATATTAAGGATGCTAAATAGGATTTTATAAATGAGACAGATTAAAACAAGGCAATCAATAAGGAGTATTCTAGTTTTGTTATCTGGAGACTTCATGGCCGTATTTACTAATTTTTAATAGCACTTCCCAAACAATAAAGATAGTGACATAATATTTGTGTATTACTTAACTATTTGCAAAACACTTTCATGTAGACAGGAGCTAATAAAATAACATGATGTGGATTTAAATCCAAAGCACCTGATTGCAAATCCAGTGTTTTTCCAACCCAACGCATATCTTTGCCCACCATTTTGAGAACCATATTTTTCTTGTCACATCTCTTTGTAGCACATAGTATGCCATTGCAACATGGCCTGTTATGGAATTTTAGATGAGAGAATATAGCTTTTATGAGGAATCTGAGACAGAGCCAACAGGTCTAGCAGCAAAAATGCTAACGACATTTTGAAAACCTCTGGTCTTTCAATCAGCCATGGCAATGACTTTGCATTCCTCCTGAAGATCGTGAATAGCCCATTGCACAGAATTGCCTGTAGAGATAGCCAGACAATCCATTCTGCTTTCTACCTGTGCTTGCCCTGAGTTTCTTGAGGAAGTTTAACGATAGCACTGGGATCAACTTTACTGACATGAGGCATCAGATAAGTTGAATGTAAATGAATCCAAATTCTGAGAGAGCGCAGGAAAGCCCGGTTTTAAACATTCTATCAGAGTTCTTCGGGAAAAGGCTCAATTACATTAAATTAAGCAGCCAGCTAGCACGGCTAAAGGAGTTAGTAGGCAAATACAATGTGCTCTTTTACAACAGCTCCAAGAACTGTAGGTCAGCTTCTACTTCTGTTGGGAAAATAACATTAGAGGAACATTTGTAAAGGGCCTATCATTGTCTTGATAAGTTGATACTGAAACTGGTAATCAGTGAAATTGGAGGCATCCTATTTCCTGTTTGAATAGAAGTGAGGCAGCGACACAAAGAGAGAGTCCATCTCAATTTGTCCTAGTATTTCCTGATTCAGATCTCTCAAGCTAGTATCTCTTACTTAGTCATACCTTAGGTGTAGCTTCCAGGGAAAGTCAATGATACAGTACACGATAAGAAGTAATTATAGGAGATTGGATTAGCTGATTTTTCCTTTATAAAAGCAGGCACACACAATAGAAGTTCTTATTGCATAAACAAATGGAAAGATCTTTAAGTGGATTCCTGAAATATATCTTTTAGAAGAGTGAAATTTTGTTTGCAGTGTAGTGCAGGATCTTTCAACTACTAAACCCACAAATACTCTGCTGTGTGAGAGTTTCTAGAAGGGAAAAGCTAAAATCTTCAGAATCATGTTAAATCCTTTATTTGGGACAGCATTACCCTTCACTCTTTGAGGTGTCTGCATATGCAAATACTCAGTTACAAAGGCATTTTCGTGCACAGCTAACTGAACACACTTTAGTTAGAAATGAGTCATAGGTGCCTTTCCCTCTGCTGTCTCTTCCTTTCTCTAGTGAACAAATATTTCTGTGGCTAGACCTGGGAATTTGGCACAGACACCAATGCCGCAATTAATTGTCTCCTCCTTACACCACAAGCCACTATTGTCTATGCTCAACTGAGTAAAGGCCATACCCTGCCATTAATTTTTCCCCTACATTTCTTACTTATTGCAAAGGGAGTGCTGCTCCCAAATTAATGGCAGAGAATGTCCCCAGGTACCTAGCAATTTGCAAGTTGTGGTTCTCAAAGCCATGAATTAGGCAGCCACGATATATGGGCACAAGCGACATCCCAAGGCATTTTAACCCTCTGTCTTCCGAAGTTATGGTCAAAGATGCCCCAAAGTGGTTATCATTTATTGTCTGCTTGAAATTTCTTCTTCCCTATAACTTTGCACTCTGAGTTCAATATTGAACTGTTATGTTTCTCTGAGGATGTGCAATATACACTGTTGAATAGCTTTGAATATCACTGTACAGCCTCTGATGAGACAATCATTTCTTTCTCGCTAGCCTCATGGACTTCCTGTGTAGTCAGGAACCTGGATGCCTCCCTTTTCCTCTGCCTTGGCTTATCTGAAATGCATCAAAGACCAAAATACTCACTCAATACCTCAGATTCTTTGGCTAAGAGCAATTCTAAAACAAATGATGGTTTCTCATACTTACGGAGTTACCAAACCACTTTTATATGTAAGTCTTTCTTTAATATTTACAGCAATCTTTTTTTTTATAAAGGTTATTTATTTATTTATTTATTTTGAGAGAGAGACAGAGACAGAAAGCATGCATTAGCAAGGGGAGGGCAGAAAGAGAGGGAGAGAGAGAGAATCCCAAACAGGCTCTGTGCTGTCAGCGTGGAGTGTGACACGGGACATGATCCCATGAACTGTGAGATCATGACCTGAGTGGAAATCAAGAGTCAGACTCTTAACTGACTGAGCCACCTAAGTGCCCCACAATCTTTTTTTTTTTTTTAATTTTTTAATGTTTATTTATTTTTGAGAGAGAGACAGAGACAGAGCATGAGCGGGGTAGGGGCAGAGAAGGAGGGGGACACAGAATCAGAAGCAGGCTCCAGGCTCTGAGCTGTCAGCACAGTCTGACGAGGGGCTTGAACTCAAGAGAGATCATGACCTAAGTGGAAGTTGGATGCCCAATCCACTGAGCCACCCAGGCACCCCTTAAATGCCCCACAATTTTAAAGGTGGACTGGCCGAGTATTCTAAACAATTTCCCACAGATGAGTGTAAGTAATGTATTCTTATGATCATCAGGATACCTGCTCATCTGGTAACGACTATTTTATTTTAGCAGTAGGTTTCAATCCAGCTCTATCACTCAATGGGAATGTAACCAATATAACCCTCTGGGGTAAATAACTGGGAAAATGCTTTCTATTTATCTCTAGATTCAAATTAGTTTAGCTTCATTGGAGAATAATTAAAATAATTTTTTTAATGTTTATTTTTGAGAGGGAGACAGCATGAGCAGGGGAGGGGCAGAGAGAGAGGGGGAGACACAATCAAAGCAGGCTCCAGGCTGTCAGCACAGAGCCCTACACAGGGCTCAAACTCAAGAACTGCAAGATCATGACCTGAGCTGAAGTCAGATGCTTAACCAACTGAGCCACCCAGGTGCTCTGGAGAATAATGTTTTAGTAACTGGAAACCTTCATAGCTGTTGGCAAAAATGACTGGTTTTATGTTACTTCAAGGGTTAGGTTAAGAAATCTTTTAATGTAAGTCGTGGTCATTCGGATTTTCCTTTTGTGAAGTCTTTGTTCCGTCAGGTCTTTAGTCAATTTTTCTACTGGGCTTAGTTTTTCCTTTTTCAAAGTAAATCTGTAGTTTCCTTACATCTGAATCTAGTACGTCAATTATATCTCAACAAGAAAATATGTTGTAGTTTTCTTATAAACCTTATTTGATGACAACTGTCATAAAGTATTTTTGTGTTAATTCATTAAAAATAACAACAATAAACACATACATGTTAAAATAACTAATAAATACATTTAATGAAAACTGCCCATATTTCTGAGAACAAAAATCAACATAAAGAGTGACATTGCTTTACATTTTTTGCAAATCTCTTTAATGTCTGGCTAAGTAGAAGGCAACTACATGTTGCTTCAATTTGTGGTGAAGTGTTTTCTTATTTGTCTGGTATCAGTGGTGTGATACCAGAGCCTGTCCACTGATCCATGTGATGGGCTTTCATTTTTTCTGCTTTTGTGGGTCTTTTTGCTTTTGGTTTTTGGTTTTTGCTACCATACATAACGCTTCAATAAACATCCTTCCACATTTTTTTCAAGCATCAGATAAAAGCATGTTTAGACTGTAAATATTTATTAAAAGCCTAATGTAAATGAGATTTTTCTGTATGTTATTTCTTTTGACCCCATAATATGTCCTGACAAAGCTAAGCTTAGACAGAATTAATTACTCCGGATTATGTCTTAAGTTGTTGACCAGGGAGGCAGAGGCAGGACCGCTGGCTCTTACCTTTGCTATCTACTTTTGGTAGACAGGACCAGGGTAGGCATGTCCAGGGCCCTATCCACCTGCTTCCCTGAACCACAGCATTCTGTCTCCTACTGGGGGCCTTTGGCTACCTAGTTCCATGCCCACGCAAGGCCTGAACACCTTCCCTTCAAGACGGTAAGAGCAGGTTGCATAGGGCTACGCCATCGTGCGATAAAGACTGAGAAATTATTCCTTCCCTCAGTCCTAAATCGACAAAGATCTCCTCTCCGTGGATTTGTGATGGTGCATTTTCTCCAGATCTCAGGTTTGGAATATACTGACTGCTGCTGAGAAATTCAAACTGGTCTGTGCTTTATAAAAATCAAAATGCCATTCCTGTGAGGTTGGCAAGGGAGCAACCCTTTCCCTTTCATGGATGATGAAATCAGCTCATAGAAACATTAAGCAAAATGCTTAAGATCTCATAAGTAGTATACACCATCCGTGTGAGCAAGAAGGTGTGTGGAATCAAAAGTGCCACTAATGTTCCTGGGGCCATTCCTTTTATCTGCCGTGGCTTTTGTGGAGTGTAGCATGTTACTGAAAACAGACTTTCATGTTCTAAGAAGTCTTAAAATGCAGATCTGATTAAGACTCTACTTTCATGCTGTTCAGAACTGTTCTGGAATTCTTCCAACTGAAACTTTTGTTTGCATCATTTTATATTGTTTATGTTCTTCAAATAGAATATAAGGCAGTTTATGAGTGATTCACATACGTTGAATTAAAACAAGAATAAAGCCCACAATAAAATCCAAGTAAAAGGGCAAGGAGATTTTTTCTATCTGCCTGCCTTCCTATCTCCTTCCCTTCTTGAATAATTCAGCCCTAAAGCTATCACGTGGGGCTGATCAAGGTAGGTGTCCACGAGGGGTTTGGGAGGTAGGAGGGTGGAGGCGGAAATAGCCTGGCATGAGTTGTCAGAGCCTGTGTGGACTGACAAAGGATGTCCTTGGGGGGAATAATGGCAGTGGCCCAGAGTTGAGGTGTAGGAGTCTGGGTAAGGAGAAGTTGAGGTATAGGAAAGATCAGAGTAATAAATATAATAAGGATAACATATAAATATAATAAGGATAACAGAAACTAGGTTTCTCATTACTAGGGAATGGTGTTCAATATATGGAAAGAGAGAAAACTAAAATTTTTGATGTTGGATTGAACCTATAAGTTATGGTTCTGGGAGCAATGATGCCCTCACATCAAGGAGCAAATTTAGGTCCCAGATCTTCGTTTTTTAAATATAATTTTCCACTAAAAGGAACACAGATCCTTGGAAAAATAGGCTTTATGGTTGAGGCTGAGCAAGTAAAAGATCAGCTGGGAGTATCTTCTTGTGCTAGAAGCTAAGGAAGTGCTCAAGGAATAAAGAGGATATGGGAAAAGACATGGATTGCAGCCTAATAGGGGCTCTCATTGGCCAAATCTGAGATAATTTAAGCATCAAAGTAACAAATATGCATATAAGTATATAAATGAGTAAGTGGTGAAAAGGGAGCGCTTTCCCTAACTGATGAATGCCGAAGAAATGATTGGATTAGAATTGCTAACTACTACATACAGGAGTGAATAAACTAGAAAATCACCATTTGTCAAACATCAATGAGTAGTACCAGCAGTGGGTGAAGGTTTGACAAGGAATGAAGTATTTATCTCATCTCAGGATTTATCTCCCTCCATACTTAGTAAATCAAAGAGGAAAGAAGGAAATTTACAGTGGAGAAACTTGGCCATCTCTACCTAATCAAATAATCAAAGATAATATCAGCAGTAATTGAACAACTCAAAATCATATACCACCTGATCAGATGAATAAAGAAAAATATAGCATTTCTTCCAAAACATGCTGAAAATAAAGCAAATCAAACAAAAGAAAACCCATCTCCATCTGATAAAGACATATCAGACAAACTCAAATTGGAAGACATTCTAGAAACTGACTTGTATTATTCAAAATTGCCAGAGTTCTGCAAATCAAAAAAGAAATGAGGGAGCGTTTGAGACTGAAGGAGACCAAAGATAGGTAACAACTAATGCATGGCATAATTTGGGGCATCCTTCGTTACTGAAGACATTCACCAACAATTGGTGAAACTTGAGTGGAATGTGTGGATTTGATTATGATAATGTATCAATATACTTTTTTGATTTTGATAGTTTCACTGAGGTTATATAGGAGAATGTCTCTGTACAAATTTCATCATAAAACATTTGGAATTGATGGGGAATCATGTTGGTAAACTTACTCTCAAATGGCTCGTAGAAGAATGTTTATTTTAGCATTGTACTTGCAAATTTTCCATGGTTGAAAATATTCAAAACAAAACAAAACCCAAAAAACAAAAAAAGAAACAGTAAATGAAAGGGCAAAAGAAGAGTTCTATCATAATGTCTTAAATGAAACTACTCAGACTGAATGTACAATTTAACTCTGAGTTCCACTAGTTGATGCAGCAAAGGCTAACAGTTTGTTAAGAGCAAACAGCTCTCTTGGGAAGACTGGTTCCACTACACAAATATTCAGTCTTTTTCATGATATGTGAAGCCCCCATGCATCTAATTAACATTAAAAACTATCCATTATTGAATACCTACTATGTACTGGGCATTCTACCTACATTACCTCCAATCCTAGGCCGACCTTATAAAGCAGGTGTAATATGTGCCCTCTTTATCAATGAGGAGGCTGAGGGTCATAGTGGCTAAGCAGTACATCTAAGCCCGTGGGTAGCATGGGCTGGAATTGGTATTCAACCCCCAGTCTGAGTGGGTTCAAAGCCTCTCCTCTTTTTACCATGTCTGTGGTCTTTGTGATCACTTTTATTTAACACACCCATGGGAAATTAGGCCTTAAGTCAGATCCCCCAAGTAAAGCTCTGAACTTTTTCTGCTAAATATTAGGAGTAAAGTGTTGCTCTCGGTCCTCAATACTTGAGCTCGTGAAATAAGATACTCCGAGGAGCCAAACTACTTCCTGTTTGCAAATTAGACACAGAGGTATCACATTAGCTTTTCTAACCCACCAAATCATTTTAAAATTTAATATTTTAAAATGCACCAATTGCATTTTGAAATAGTTTCTCATATGTAACTTCAAGTTCTGAAAGTATTATTATCCTTTGTACAAGAGCTTCCACAGGAGGCTCTTGATGGGTCCAGACGCACATGATTCATAGTGAGTAGTATTTCCATCCTGAGAATATGGCACTATCTTGGGAATCATGTGGAACCTGTATATCAGAGGAACCTGTGTTTTAAGTAATCCTGGGATTTGGACCCTTGTCCTACTCTTGGTGTTATGGGGATAGCTGGCACCTTGGGTCTAGATTTAGATAGAACCAAGTTTTAGCTCTAACCTGTGTTAAAGTAATTGTGTATGCACCCATGCATACTGTCCCTGTGTCGTTAAAAGAAGAATAATAAAGGAAAGGAAAGAACCCAAGAAAACAGAAAGGAGATTTGAAGTAACTGGCTCTTGTTCAAGCCCTATATCCTTTAAATTCCCTTCCCTTGGGGGCACCTGGATGGCTCAGTTGGTTGAGTGTCTGACTTTGGCTCAGATCATGATCTCGCAGTTTATGAGTTCGAGCCCCGCTTCGGCTCTGTGCTGACAGCTCAGAGCCTGGAGCCTGCTTCTGCTTCCGTGTCTCCCTCTCTCTCTGCCCCTCCCCTGCTCATTGTCTCCCTATCTCTCTCTCTCAAAAATAAACATTAAAAAAATTTTAAATACCCTTCCCTTGTAAAAATGTGAGTGATAATAATATATATCTGTTAGGGCAGATAATAGTACTTAATACATAGGATGGTGCTTAGGGTGTCCATGTGTTAGTATATATAAAGTATTTGCAGCAATGTCTGGCTCATAGGAAGAATTTGTGAATATTTGCTATAATTACTATTATACTTGAAGGGATGGACACCTAGTAAGTATTTATAAAGGATAGTTTTCTTCCCATTTCTTAAAAAAATTAGAATAAGTATACAGAAATTTTACTTATCTTTGCTGCAAAAGTTCAGCATAGCTATTAGTGATAAGAGATATATCCATCCGTGGCAAAGGAATGAAAGCCACGCTGGGTATTTGCCTTTCACTTTGGGACACTGCCAGTGGTGATGCAATGTACTGTTGATATACCGGTGAGTTGATCTTGCGAGCCACATTTGACACAGGGATTGCTTTCATCTTGTTATATGGTTTCTGTACAAATAGTATTTATCCCTCAGGATAAGAAGCCATCCATGTGGAATAAAGAGCACCTTCTCTATGTAAGGTGTACAATTATCTGAAATGTAAGGATTGACGAATGTTTGCTTGATTGAAAGTTCTGCAGTAATTTGAGAGTTTGAAACATTTCTGAGATGGTGTTGACATTCTCTCTTTTGTTGGTAACCAGGATCTCCTGGTGTTAAAGTTTGGGCCTGTTCTATGAGAGAGTGATTCAGTCGTGGTTACTCTAGCATCTTTCAATTGTGGCTCTATAAGAAACTTTAGTTATCCTCTAATTCTGGGATCAGCAAACAATGGCCTGCAGGCCCAAATCAGCTTGCCACCTGTTTTTGAATGGCCTGTGAGCTAAGAATAGTTTTTACATTTTTTTGAAAAAAAAAAAAAAAAAAGGCACAGAAGCACATGTAACAGAAATCATATGTGATCTGCAAAATTCAAAATATTTGCTCTCTGGCCCTTTACAGAAACAGTTTGCTGATACCCTATTCTAACCCAATTTTCTCATTAAAAAAAAAAAAAAAGAGGAAAATGAAGCCAAAGAAAGTGATGTGGTTTTACTCAGGTAACCCAGCTCAATGGAAACAGAGCTGGAACTTGAATTAACTCTCCTGACTTGCAGCCTCAGTCTCAATCAGCAACCCTGATTCCTCAGTTGGCCCCTCCTCTCCAGTGTCTTTCACATAACTCATAAGAATAATTTCATTTAAAAAGATAACACTAATATATATACTTATTTATTTATAATGTTTATTTATTTTGAGAGAGGGAGAGAGAGCACGAGTGGGGGAGGGGCAGAAAGAGAGGGAGGCAGAGAATTCCAAGCAAGCTCCATGCTGTCAGCACAGAGCCCACTGTGGGGCTCGAACTCACGAACCACAAGATCATGACTTGAGTTGAAGTCGGAAGCTCAACCAACTGAGCCACTGCCTCTATAACACTAATGTTTTAAACTCATGTGACATCTTTTACCTGAAGAACTTAGAGCACCTTCAACTGGATGAACCAGTCCTGCCAGGGTAGAAATTCCATCTGGGTGATAAACTGGACCCTTAGGTGGCAACAGCGATTCTATCTTACATATTATCAGTATTAGTAATGTCTTCAAAAGGTAAGACATAAACATTTAACCTGTTTATTAGAAGCAATCAAATTCTTAATAAAAGAATCATGTTCTGTCTTTAGGCTTCCACGTGACTTATCAATACCCCCCAGACCAAAGGATTTAGCACTTGCATGTTAATCTACAGGTTTGAGTTCTTCTAGATAAAGGTGGTGGTGGTGAGGTTTCAAAGACTGGGATATACTCAAACTTAGTGGTAAGTGTTCATGAAATTATCATTAAAATTTTTTAATGTTTATTTATTTTTGAGAGAGAGAGAGAGAGAGACAGAGAGAGACAGAGCATAAGCAGGGGAGGGCAGAGAAAGAGAGAGGCACAGAATCCGAAGCAGACTCCAGGCTCCAAGCTGGCAGCACAGAGCCTGACACAGGGCTGGAACTCACAAACCGCAAGATCATGACATGAGCCGAAGTTGGAGGCTTAACCAACTGAGCCATCCGGTCACCCTAAAATTATCATTTTGAATTTAAACAATGGGTATCTGGAAATCACTGGAAGCATGGGATATCAGGAAAACTTCATACTCTTGGGTGGATTCTCCAAGCTTGCCTCACTCCCAAAATTTCTCTTTGTAAGTTGAAGATAAATTTGGGGTGCATTTTTTTCTCCAGATATTTGGGATAAAGCATACTTCAGAAAAAAAGACCAGTATTTAAGGGTTTAATCTCTGTGATTTCAACTTGTTCTAATTCTGTACCAAAATATCAAAGATTAATTGAATAGGTAAGTCAATTATTTCTATAAATTTATAAGAGATTTGCTGAGTTATTTAGTTCATTACCCAAATGTGTTTTTTATCCAATATGTTTAGTTGAGTCCATTTATTTTCTCATAAAGTCAATTTTGTTTGTTTAAAAAGTAAGCCAGGAACTTCTCTTTAAATCCAAACTCCAAACTATGTTTATAATGAGCATTAGAGTGGCTTTATTCCATATTAACTCTTTGCAAATGGTGAAAATAGGAATGTGCGTGTAATTGAGTGACATACACTTGATTGTAACTGAGTGGAGATGCTCCTATTGAACTAGCAGACAGGTTCCTGGAGTGTCT
This sequence comes from Panthera uncia, assembly GCF_023721935.1. Lineage (NCBI taxonomy): Eukaryota > Metazoa > Chordata > Mammalia > Carnivora > Felidae > Panthera > Panthera uncia. The sequence continues at coordinate 58,286,553 of NW_026057580.1, read as the reverse complement.
TTTAGGTGCTTCTAAGATCAGCTAGTAGTTGATAAGAACATCATTAACTACATGGATTATAAAATACTGCTCAAAAAAACTGGAAACGGGCTCCTAGGTGGCTCAGATGGTTTAAGCACCAGATTCTTGATTTTGGCTCAGGTCATGATCTCATGGTTGGTCTTGAGATTGAGTCCCCTGTTAGGCTCTGTGCTGAGCATGGAGTCTGCTTAAGATTCTCTCTCCCTCTTTCTCTCTCTCTCTCTCTCTCTCCTTCTGACCCTCCCCTGCTTGTGCTCTCTGTCTCTAAAACAAACAAACAAACAAACAAACAAACAAACAAAACTGGAAACATGCAAATTTGAGTACATGAAACCACTCTTTAGATTGGCAACATTTCTCAAAAAAGTGGCTTGAATTGACACTTAAATAGTCTATAGATGCTTATATATATGGATACCCTTATATATTATTACCTATAGGATAGAAAAGATGGTTTTTCTTTTGATTTGAGAAAATCTACAGCTGAATATATTAAAACTATATCTTATAGTTGTAGTTATCTATATAGTTATCTATATCTTATAAATCCCCCCCCCCCCGATTTCCAACATTTAATGGGGGATAAAAAGCAATAGGCATGACTTTGCAACATATTATTAAAAATTCAGTGGCATGCATTACACCAGACACAAGATGTTCCAACCTATTCTGAACAAAAATTATAGCTGATATTTTTTAGACACACATGTTCTGAAACTGCAAAAGATATGATGAGCATCAGAGAAAAGGACTACGTGTGTCAGTGAGCAAATTTCTGGATATACTGCACATCTTGGTCAGACATAGGTTAGAAAGCTATTTGAGCCCACTGACTCAGCCACAGACTGTTTATTCCTCACATAATGCTAATCACAGTGACTGTGCCTGTCTCTGTTATGTCTGGCAAAGCAACTTGTAAGAAGTCAGCTCTGGCCAGGACAACCAAACACACATGGTTAAAATAAAAAAAAATCAATTTAGCTAGGATACTTTTACCAGTCTCTTTATTAACGTTCTAAAATTGTTAGAAATAAAAATAAAATCTCAATGTCTGGGTATCTTTTGATGTTTGCCAGTTTTAATTTGCTATTTGGAAAAACTAAAGCAAATGATTATTTTTATATTATTAAACACATTTTTTAATTGTATTTTTTCTCCCCTTTGATATTACACTTTTGGCTAACCATGTTACCCAGTGAGATGGAATATTCTCAAGGAGCACAGGGTCGATGCTCCAAGCAGACATGGCACAATAAACGTGACTCCCTCAAAACCCCGCCACGCAGGCTTTGCCCAGAGAAGAAAGCAAAGATCTTTGGGGCAGCTACTGGGCTCAGTACAGTAGGAACCACATGCCTCTCTAGCATTCTTGTCTCAGGCACTTGTTTCAGAATGATCTTTCCATACCTCTCTCCTTTTTTGTTTTAATGTTTATTTTTGAGAGAGAGAGGAGAGAGAGAGAGAGGGAGAGAGAGAGAGAGAGTGATCAGGGGAGGGGTAGGGAGAGAAGGAGACACAGAATCGGAAGCAGGCTTCAGGCTCTGAGCTGTCAGCACAGAGCCAGACACGGAGCTTGAACTCATGAACCATGAGATCATGACATGAGCCAAAGTTGGATGCTCGACGGACTGAGACACCCAGGCACCCCTCCATACCTCTCTCCTGATAACAGTTCCATTTAAGGTACTAAGGTGGAAGTTTCCTTAGATCTCAGCCCATTGGATAGCTGTAAAAGCCAGGGCAAAATACTTCCTTTCTGTGAAACCATACACATGAGCCACTTGTGGGAAAAGACCTGATTCAGCATCCACCACAAAGGCCTAAAATATTCCTTCTGGATGTTGTTGCTTCTTGGAGTTGCACTCTGAAGCTGCTTCAGAGTGGGAGGCACCTTCGGTCAGAACTAAATGCTTAATACTATTTGTGTAAGAATATGATTTGTAACCAAATGAGTATTTTTGAAATTAATAACAACCTAATGGAGTCAAAGTTGATCTTCACCCTTCCAGAGTCATTCTCATTTGACTGACAGCACTTGGATGTATGGCCTTAACATTAGAGACCAATGTGGTGTGGTGTTGCTTACAGCACTTGCAATATAGAACATGCCATATATCCCAGACGTTCTAATTACTGTTTCTTTAATTCCAGTCATATGATAGTTGTTTTGTAGTATAATGAGTGACTAGTGTCTCCTAGTGTCTCTGTACATTTGACAGGTCCATTTACTAGAGCCACCGTGTGAACAGACTAGTGTAGAATAGCTACCTCGTTTCCCCATTGATTTTCCATCCAGTATGATACTGTGATTATATATTACTTGGTGTTTCTCTTTATTATTCCCCCGGATATTAACAGTGCTATTTTAAAGCATTTAATTCTATGGTGTGAACCTTAATCCCATTGTGGAGCACTTGCCTATGTGTTACATTGTCACAATTCACTCCCTAGTGTAAGTCTAGGGCAGTAGTTGCTTTTATTTAGGAAAATAACTGCGTGTTGAATTCATCATACATTGGAAAAACAGGTCCTCTTTCATTCATTGAGCAGACCACGCATGTTTCCATAAGATGCAGTGCCATATTGGCCAAGGCTCCGTGTGAACAACCATCTATTGTAAAGTGGTTAAGAGAATAACTGTGAGCTTTTCTAACCGATAAAATTCAGAAGTGGAACATTATAACTCGGTTTGCAATATTTTTCCCAATATTTTCTTAAAGCTTCATGTATGGAAAGTGTCTTTGTTTTCACTCCATTTTGCATTTTGCCAAGAAAAAGTGACAAAACAGTACTTATCATCTTCCTTCAAAACATATGGCATGTGCCCACAGAATATTAAATGATCTTTTACAATGACAACAAATGTTGTGATATTTCATCTGAAACTCCCAGAATGTAAGGTTTCTTGAAGCAAGCAGGAAAAGCAGAAAGATGGTTCAGGGGGATTCGTTTGCTGATAGAGATGGTGATGCAAACATATGCTACATCAAATCTGAAGGAGTACTGTGTATGTATCCATGTATAAATGAGAGTGGTAGAAAATACAGGATCTGGACTTAGCGATCTTAAGTAAGACTCTGCAGCCAGTTCAGTGTCCTCTGGCTTAGAATAGGTAAGAGATTGGGTCTACATAATTGGGTTCCCTTTTTTCCTATTACCTCTCACAGAACAATTTTTTCCAATGACCCCAGATTACTGACAGGAGGGCTTCCCACCTTCTCTCTTTCTCTCACAAACATCTCTCCAAGAACAGAGGAGTCCTTTATTGGACCCACAAACTTGGGAGAAGATCTGGGCATGTGGGGGCTTGGGCTCTCCTTCCTGTCTTTCTAGTTCACCTGTCCCGCATGAGTATTTCTCTTCTGCTCCTGCCCCTCTGAGGTAAGTACACCTGGTCTGAGTCCCCAGCTGCCTTCTAGAGACGGCTGTCTTGCTCCAGTCCCCTCTTTCCCTGCTACTGTGGCTCAGCAGTGTTTTCTGTTTTAGTTGGCCTGGTAAAAATATCTACATGGCAGACCTAAACTCTTTCTTCAGTGGATGGTCTTAAGGGCTAGACTGGGGTGGGATGGGGGGAATGCTGTATGTCAGTGGAAGGACGCCTGATTTTAGCCCTACATTCATTCCTAATGATAAAGCTGACACTTTGATCTCTATCAGTCCATATTCAGGGCCCATCTCTGAACTCAGAGAGGAAATGCACGTTACTATTTGCCACTCCTTAGTAGCCCAACATTCACCATGAAGATAAAATAATGTTACATGTTATTCATATTCATACTGAGCTCCTCAAGAATAGCTGCTATTAATAAAACACCCTTCAGAGAGAAGTTTTTTTTTAACTCCACGACACTTCTTCCATATTAATATTTATTTAGATAGTAAAGAAATACCGAAGAACATTTTTTGTTTTAGAAAATTCTGACTTTAAGTATACTTTAAAATTGTAATCTTATCTGCTAATTCTCACTTCCTCCTACTTCCACTAAACTGTATCAATTGGGAGGTTTATAATGCTTAGGGAAAGATAGGGGAAAGGAAAATTTTAGTGTTACATTAATGATAACATTCTCAGTTAATATGTTCATACTAATTTAATTAATTTCTGTGGAAATTACTATTCCACAGAGGAATCAGTCATCTATGGTACAGACATGGCCACTGCTTCTGACTGCTTTTGGCCCTTGGGGGTTAGTTGACTCAGTGTTTTCATCGCTAAGCATATTATTTCAAAAGAGAAAGACATTCTTTTGTTCACCTAATATATATAGAGAGAAACCACCGTGTGCTAGGTATTGTCCTAGACTCTGGATTTACAGCAGCAGAAGTGTAGACCAAAATCTAGGGATTTTCCTTCTCAAGGAAACTCACTTTCTGGTGGTAGGGAAGAGGTAGTAGAAAATAAACACAATAATAAGAATTTATAGTATTTGGGTAGGAGATAAGTATTAGAGAAACTAGCTACAATAGGTTAAGGATGAGTGGGAGGGGCAGTGAGGAGGTGGGAGCTGTGGTTCAGGTAGATTAATCAAGGTAGTCTTCATTGAGGAGGTAGCAATTGAGCAAAGAATTAAAGAAGTGAAGAAGCAAGCCCTGTGAATAGCAGTGAGGAAGGGCATGCTAAGTGGGGGATATGACCATTGCAAAGGCTCTGAGGAGGAGCTGCTTACATGGAGAGGAGGGAAGGATGAAGATAGGGAAGAAGAAAGAGGATGGGAGGGAATGTGACCGGGAAAAGTTTGGGTAGTGAGTTGTCCTGCCTTGTGGGCACTGGGAGGATTTTGGCTTTTTCTCTGAGAGAAACAGAAAGCCATGGGGAGATCTGATAGAGGAGTAACCTATGACTTAAGGTTTAAGGTTTAACAGGATCGTTCTGGCTGCTATGTTGAGAACGGGCTTTTGGCGGACAAAAATGTGAGGAGGGGGACTAGTCAGGAGGTTCCTGTTGCTCCCAAGGTGAGAAGTAATGATGGCTGGGTCAGATGACCCCAGTAGAACAGTGGTTGAATTCTTGATACAGTATACTGAAAGTGTTAGCCAAAAGGGTCTACAGATGAATTGCATGTACAGCATGAGAGAAAGAGATGAGTCGGGCATGGCTCCAGGGTTTTAGAGAGATTTTCCATTTACTGAGAAGCAGGGACAATAGCAGGAATTTAGTTTTAGACAGTTTAAATTTGGAATGTTCTTAGAAATCTGAGGGAAGATAGTGACTACGCTGTACGATATGTGAGTCTGGAGTTCAAGGAGAGAAGTCTAGGTCAGAGATATAAATTTGGAAGTTGTCAACACTGAGATCTTATTTAAGGCCTGACTGTATTCTTTGATGAAGCACTCTCCACGCCCATAAAAACGGATACTTTCCAAAGTCCTATGCAAGTTGAGCTTTTCTTCTCAGTCAAGCTTGAGATTTCATAAAGGTTAGCATTTTAAAAGGGAGCCACTGAATGATGAACATTTTCTGCTGGAAAGCGACAGTGAAAGAAAAAAATTGCCCTTTGATGGCATATGCACCTCGCCACCACAATTACAATGAAAAGGATTCAGAGAATCCAGTTAATTTAGAGAATTCAGAGTCAAACAGGCACCAGCTTCCATCTCCAGAAGTTCTCTTCAATCCTTCACAACTCTTTCATACTTCTACATCTTTGTTGCCTGTGACCGTGTGCTAGACTGGCTTGCAGCCAAGATCAAAGTTCTCACAGATGCAGTGGTCAGAGGAAAAAGGACTCTTCTGGTTAATAGTCAAAACTCCTCAGGTTGTATAACGCATTTATTTATTGTACGCAAGCAGTTCTGAGATGCTATACTACAGGCCTGAAAGAGTTAGTTCGTTTCTCCAAAGAACCTAATGCAATCCTAAAGAATTTCCACATTGGGAGACTCGGGCTCAAAATAACAATCTACACAAGACTTTCTGAGTCAGAAAACTATTTAAAGAAGAGAGTGCTAAACAGTAATTCCAATAAATACTGGTAACTCTTTTGCATTTGAGCATACCACAATAGAAAGAGTGAAATAACTATCTTTAGAGCACACAGCAAAATGGGTGCAGAGAAGGGCAAAGCCTTCATTTCTGCCTTTCAGCTGTGTGGTCAGGCCCTCAGTGACGGGCCTCAAATGTCGACAACTGAATGACACTGGTTCTAACACTGTCAAGCTGACTTGCCCTGTGATTTACCTTGTTGGCACAGAATCATGTAATATTATTACTCCTGAGAGTGGCCACCATCAGGAGCCTTAGAAACACTGCTTGAGTTTTCAGTGTCCATCAAAAGAGAATGCCAATTTTTTAAAATGCAGAGAACAAGATTTTGCCAAGCTTCAACTTAACATAATTTTTCTTGGAGAAATTGTCCTTAAAACAGTCATGAAAATATTTCCTGTTATAGTGACTGCCCTCTCTCTCAGAGATTTGAGAATGCTGAACAGAAAGATGAATATAAAACGGGAGCTACATCATCTGGCCTGGGTCAAAGGTCAAAGGGCAACAGCTTGAAAGGTAATGAGCACTACCACTCAGTGTGAAAGGTGGAAGAGAGAAACCTGGTTCCTGCTTTGGGGGATGTCCTGACTTTCTTCCCCCCTTATACTGCAAACTGTAACCAGTCTTTCTTCCCTTGTTCCGTGGATCACCTCCTCCATGGGAGGTGGTGGGGGGAGGGCGGCCGGGGGGGGGGGGGGGGGCTTGATCCGAGCTCTGTGGGAGAACTGAGGTCTTGGGAGATGGAACCAAGAGAGCACTGGGCATAAATCCTGGCAACAGATTGCCCCTTCCCACTCAGTTTTTAGCCATGCACATGTGTACTATTTGAGTACATATCACTGGTGAGCTGGGGATCTGTTCCTTCAGAGAGCACAATCTGGGAACAACTTTCCTCATTTACATAGAGTAGAGTAGAGGGAATACTAATTAAATCTGTATATCTGCGGCATATCCGTCTATCTTAATAGTCTACGCTTTCACCAGATAGGGGGGTGGAGGGAGGATGGGAGGGTGCTGAGTCAAGAGACTTTCTGAGGTTCCTTACTTCCAGCTCACACAACTGGGTTTTAAGGGGACTGAGTCAGTGATTTTGGGTGACTCACTTTATCATTATTTAAAACGGCTTAGTCTGGAGGTGGGCACTTTTGTATTTTGGGTCCCATGTTAAAGTTAAGGAAACTTTCTAACGTTCATGGAATTATGTTCTCCAGACCAATATCCTGCTGAGGAGTTGTACAAGAACATAAGACACCAGCTTTATAGTCCCATTTCTTGAAAACCATACCATCGCCTGGTTGCATTTGACTAAATTTGCCTTATGGGCCATGCAGGTGCCCCTCAGGTTCTCTGGGGTAACGTTAGAAATAGAACAGCCTGTGGAAACTGTCGCCAAGTGAATAAAGGCTTGATGTGATATCCAAAAAGCACTCATTTGCTCTCTCCAGACCTCACATAAGTTTGTTAAATTGGGAAAGCTCAGCAGGTGGTGTGTCTGAAATCTTTTTTTTTTTTTTTTTTTTCTTTTCTTTTCTTTTTCTTTTGCACTTGATTCTGGCTGCTCTTTGCCAAGACGTGATGCTTTGAAACTGACACAAAGACAACTGAGAGGCTGCTTGGTCAAATCTCCGGTCTCCAAACAGAGGGCTGCTTCTCTTCGAGAGTGAAACGCTAACCCTCGCGAGGCAGTAATTACTTTCTAAGTAGTCCAGCTCTGTCTCCGTGGAGGAGATTTTAGTTAAGTGGCCCTGAGCTCTAAGCCTCCAGCCACTGAAGAACTCTTACTTGTAGTACAGATGGGATCCTCCCTGAAGGAAAACCTGAAGTATTCTTCTAATTAAAGATCAAATACCTGTTATTTGCACTCACATCTCTGTAGAAAGAGAATAAGCACCAGCCTTCCCACAGTGAGCATTCACTCACATTCCTGTCTGCATCTTCCTCCTTCCGTGGAACCTTGCCCGAGGTCACCTTCATTGCAAATCACTGGGATCAGGCAGCTGCCAGTTCTGTCTCACAACTAGCTTTTGGCTGGCTGGGGGCTCCTACACTCCTAGTTTGGAATGAATGCTTATGGCTTTTCCCACTTTCCAGATGGGGCCTTTGCTTTCTGCTCACTCTCTTCAACTCTATTTATCTGCTTCCTCTTCCCCAGGGTGTCCCCAGTCTAAGCCATCTATAGCTCTTAGTGCAGTTCATAGCCTGCCTCCATGCTTTGGTCCATGTTTTATCTAATGTTCAAATGAAAATTAAAACCATCTCTCTTCAAGGAAACTTCAAGAATATAGGGAATGCTCTTCTGACTTAATTCTGTCTCACCGCAGTCTTCATATCTGAAGTCCATTTTTACAGACAAGAACGCTGTCTGTCTCCGGTTCTCTGCCTGAGTGAGTCCCTGAAGGCCCCATCAGGGCACTTCTTCCACAGCTGCTCTGAAGAGGCTGGGCGGGGCTTGATGCTGGTGACTTTGCCTCTTGTCTTTCTCCCTAGGACGCTGCCCAGTGCCCGGCAATACAGTTCCGCTGACTAGATGAAAACGGAAAATTTCCTTCTTGGTGCCTTAGGTATTCAATCAGAGGACCTGGGCAGAGGCTGGCTTTTAGGGAGGAGATGGGACTGAGACAGGGGCTCTTTAGCAAGACTGCCTCTAACTGAGCAATGGCAGATGGGAGAAGTGGCCCGCAATCTTGGTTTACTCTTTCCCTAGTCCTCTTTTGTCCAAGTCTGTTCTGTCACCAAACACACTGCCATGGATTGTCGGTGGAACTGGAGCCAGGGATTAGAAAGGAAGAGGGAGGAAAGCAGGGAAATTTGGAGGGAAGATAGGAGGGGATGAGGATTTTCTGAGGCAGCCAGTCAGGGTGTATGGAAGATGGATTTGTGTCAATGAGGAGCTACTTGCTGGTAGAATGCTCCTGGATGGGAGGCCCTAATTCCACCCGAAGCAAGCCTGCAAGCCACCGTAGTCCGTTGCTGGCGGGGAGGTGGGGGGGCGGCTCCCCTCCTTCCTCACAAAGCTCTTCTCTGTGTGAGATTATCCCCACCTTTCTGGTCCTGTGTTCCCTTCAAACAAAGACCCATAATTACCCTAAGCTAGGATAGATCTGGGATATACACAACCTTTGACAACTGTCTCTTTTGGGGAAATTTCAGTATTCTCCAAGTATTAGCCTGCTTAGGCTTTCTGAGCCTGGGAACTTTCCTAATCCAATGCATGCCAATGGGTGGTCCTTAGTAGCCCCTCCCATTTGGTCTCTCCGGGTTTCAGCAAATCTCATGGGTGGGGCTAGAAGAAAGGATAAGGCATTTTGACTATTACCTCCTCTAGCTTGAACTTTTCATAGGAAAGAAAAAGAACTCATTGATTACTAAACCTTGAAGTCACTTGGGCCTTTGTTTTTTTAATTCATTCAGTGGAAGTATTTATTTAAAAAAAAGAAAGAAAAAACAACCAGCTACATGAATCGGCATTGCAAGTACTCATTTCATGTTTATAATTGTTAAATTAAAAAAAAAATTGAATGAACCTTTCAAAGTGAATAATTTTTTATTTGAATTCTACATCCTTATGTATTATGTAACAATTAGTAATGATGTGATGGATAATTTTCTTTGGAACAGTTCCTGATTCCATTACTCAACTACTCGATCGACCAGTAATTATGAATCATATCTTTAATTAGCTGCTGCTCTTCAGAAACATATGAAAGCCAAGGGCATAAAGTAATTGGCATAAAAGTTTTCCTAATTAATTTATCTGTCCATGTAAGTAACCAGGGCTAGAGTCTGGGGATCATTTATAACTCCGGGAAGGCCAGCCCTAAAACTCACTGTCGAAGGAGATTTATATTTGTGAATTACAAAAAGACAACAAGCCACAAAATTGCATTATCCCCCGACTCTAACAATACAGCCCATAATGTGCCGTTCAGAGATGAGCAAAAAGTTCCTATTGATCCAATTCATTTTCATCATATCCTCCAGTGAATCTTTCAAATCTCTCTTGCCTTTTCCTCATTCAACATTGTAACAGTAATCAAGCACATTAAGCAATTCATTAAACAACAGCCCCGCTGACCACAGGGAGTTCTGCAGCTAACATTCATTAGGCAGCCAATAACTTTATTTAAGTAGCAAAGGGCTTGGGAGTAAAAACCAGCTCCTTTGTTTCTCCGCACGGAAATGCACATTTCAGCAATGAGCAAGGCCCGCGCCCTCTGCCCACAAGGTGCTTTCAAATGAGGATCTGTCTCTGCATAAAGCAAAATTAGGGTAGGGTTGAGGTGTCCTGATTATGTTCTCTCCTTGCCAAAAAGGCAGTCCAAGACTTAGCTCACTGCTGAGCGTGGCCATGGAAGATTTATGTCTGGTCTGGAAACAGAATGTTCAAATATTGATATTTGGGTGCCAGATTTCCAGATCTGACTTTAAAAATGCTAAATGATGGTTGTGTGGCTTCAGAGAACCCTGGCTGGCTTTGTGTGGTAATAAAAGTGATGGATGCATTTTCTCTCTTGACAACAGAAAGAGAACTGAAATAACAAAAGTAAGTAGCACAAACTGTTTCTTCAAAACATAATTAGAGGCATCCTAGAAAAGTCCTACACATCCTTCTGAGGTTTGGGGGGAGTCCTGGGGAGACAGTAAAGGAGGAAGTAACTAGAAGAGTGGAACCAAGACTGTGCTTTTCAGAGAAAGGGCATCTTGCCAGTCGCCCCTTGGGGTTTGGGTTTCTTGCACTGCTGTCCTTGAGCACTTTTCGTTGTCTGGTAAACTCTTTCTTTATGGAACAACTTGAGAATGTTGTTGTATAGGTTAAGTCGCCATAAATAACACCATCTATGGTTAGAAGAAACTATTTTCAGAAAGGATTATTTTTTTTTTCCTTGAGGGGACCGAAGGAAATCCCTTTTCACAAGTTATTATTTTATTGCCTGAAGAGTCAGTCTCTGGGGGAAACACAGAAGAGAGTTGCATTTCTAAGACTTTCCTCCTACCTCGAAATAGTGGGCTATGTGTCAGGATTAACCTTCATTTGGTAAGTTTTCTTCTTAATTCACAAAATGCGCTTTTCTTCTAAACCTTTAGTCTCATGGGTAAGGTGTTGGCATCACGCTCTCTAGCCTTTATCTATTGATTAAGCTACTGACATTGTGCCATCTGTAAATAAAATTAAGTCGTTCTGGTTTTCGAGTCTACTCTGCAGTACAGCTAATAAAAGCAGGCTACATAACAGGCCTGATGTATGAGTCCTTCTCTGTGACTGCCATATTGGATATCTGGGTTGAGAATGGGGCTCATTTCAGTGCGTGGGTCATTTCTAAGATCATTCTCAGAGCTTCTGACAAAGGGGATTAGCTGTGAGGCAGGAAGCAGAGCAAGACCCTGGGTTAGAGCAAAGGGGAGACCAAGACTCAGAGCTGGGTGAGAATAAACCACCAGAGTGATGCTTCCAGAAAACAGTAAGGACCTAAAATTATCACCTTCGCAGAAAGTGTTTTAAAAGAAAATGAGCAAGTGCACAAGTTTTACTTCCTCATGGATTTACAACAAAATCAATTTTGTATCCTGTAAACATTAACTTCAAATACGTTTTGAAACCCTGTAATCTGGCATTTTGGTCATAACAATCGTATATAGAATTTTAGGTTTCAAAATGGAACAAATTGTTGTGTCTCCTTAGTTGTACCACCAGGGTTGCCACACTCAGGCTACGGCTGAGAGCTAAAAGGAGAAGAAAAAATAATTGTAGTGAATCAAAGACAGTATTGCTGAGGACATAGAAATCAGAGTGAAATGTGGCTCTGCCCTGAGATTTAAATCCCCTTTAACCATGAATTGTTGCGGTTGAATTCATCTTTAATGCCAATATGCTGAATATAGTCATATCCTCTCTCTGGGTGATTCCCTGTGTTATGTTACTTTCTTGTCCTAATGTTTAGAAATATTGCAGATAACCATTCAGGAGTCCTACTTAATAAAAATGGATAGGGATAGTCAAAGTTCTTTGAAAAGAATTACTTTTAAAAAATGAATCTTAGGTGACATTTGGCCTTCATACTACTTAATAATAAAAAAGACTATCACTGTTTGAATGTATAATAAGCATTATAAGTTCCCAGGCACTGTGATAACAGCTTTGCATGCAGTATTTCATTTAATCCTCTCAATAACACAATGAAGCAAGTACTACTATTTTTCCTATTTTAAAATTGATGAATCTAGGGATTAGAGAATTTATATGATTTATCCAAGATCCAGTAGTGGCTAGAGCTGGCTAATATTAGCTCGGGAGGACTGATTGTACTTATCTTTTCTCGGCTCCCATGTTTAATGACTTCATGGTGGTCACTTTAAATTGAACAAGGTGGAATCATTTACTCCAAAGAAATGGGCAAATACTACAGTTGAAGGTCCCTCACGCCCCAAAACCATTTATGAGCAGACCACTTCCAAGATCATGCAGATGGCAAATAATAGGGCCACCCCTGGGAAGCATGTTTGCCAGACTTTAGAGCCCATATTTTTTACTGGGATATTAAACCACCTTGCTAAATTATCAGTAAGCTTACGACATTTACTGAGCACCTTTTTTCCCTAAAAAAAAGCTGTATTTGATGCTTTGAAGCTAGTATTGATTTTTCCTAAGTTGGGGAGACCAAACTCCAAACTAGGAACACATTTAAGGACATTCAGCTGGCTGTATGCCCACACAGTCTTGCCAGAACAGCTGAGAGAGGAAACTCTATTCAATTGCCCTCAATTCCTCAGTTATACGTTCACAGAGGCACAGATGAGGTGGTTACTTTTCCAGAACTCCCTTCATGGATGTTGACAGGGTAGGAAAATTATAGACGTCAGGGTTGCTAGATACACTTCAGTGGGAACTAATAAGATCAAAATAGGGGTATAGACATAGAATGGGCATTGCCTATGTGAAATGATCAGTACCAGTCACTGTAGGGGTTATGAAAAGGATAGAAAGAAATTGTTGAGCTTTTATTTTGTAGATGTGTTATAGGTATCATGGTATGTTTAAAAGATTCCCTTTCTTTTGGAAATGACAGTACTGAAATATTTTCAGATGAACAGATATATTGCCTTCAGTTTGTTTCAAAATAATCTGAGGGTGAAGGAAGTTGGGGATATAGGTGAAAGTATAGATGAGGCAAGATTAATTAGCCATAAATCAGTCATTTCTAAACCTGGGTAATGGGTACCCAACAGTAAAATGGGTTCATTTTACCAATCCTTCTTTTTATGTTGTTTGAAATGTTCTCTAATAAAAAGTAAAACAAAGAAACAAATTATTGGACCATAAAAATGCAATTTAGTGTTGTAAGAGCAAAGTACAGAACTTATGCCAAACCTATGCTGAAGCACATCAAAGTTCATGGACTTTAAAATAGGGAAGCAGAATCTTAATGGGAAACTAAATATGCAATGGTCAATCTTGACAGACCCTATTCGATAGCTAACAAGACTGACTAAAACAATCATGAGAGCCAGTATGGGCAACGGTTAAGTAGCTACTAAATAGTTATTTATGTCCAATGAATGAACGTCAAATGTCAAGTGTTTTAACAGACATCCTTTTTTTTTCGCATTAAGTTATCAGTCAGGGCTATTACAATTGTTTTTCTTTCATCACTTTATTTTTCAAGTTCAGCTTCCTCACACAAAAAAAGGAAGACAGCTGCTTAGATGTACGAATACAATTGTTGGGAAGGAAAATTTTTCCCTTTACTTTTCACGATTCTTTGGTTGGTAAATTGCTATAGGACAGATTAACAGGAGAAAAATAAATATAATTATGTATGTACAGGAGCCTCATTAGGATATGAGACTCAAGGACAAATCAAGCAATTGAGGCTGATATGCCATTCTGAGCTAAGGAATGGGATACAGACCAAGGCTTCAAAAGAAAGGACGGTAATTCACAGGACATTAAGAAAAGCAGATGTTTGGTAATTAGATGTTTGCCCTGCCATACAGAGATGTTATTCAGAAAAAGAGTTTTCTCTGCTAATAGCTCTCTTCTGGGCCACACCTACTATCTAAATTCTTTTAGGTAGTTCAGAGAGGTAAAATTTTCTCTTGAGTCTTCTGGGTCTTGACTGCCTTCAGTTCAAAATAATCCACATGCCAAAGTGGCATATTTTGGGGTCACGTAATCTGGCCTCCTCACAACTTTTTCTAAACACTGAGCACTTATACGGGATTTTCTGTAGCTTTTGAACAAAGACCACTGCATTAAAATAGGATTGGTCATGGGGCACCTGAGTGGCTCAGTTGGTTGAGCATCTGACTGGCTTAGGTCATGATCTCACGTTGTGGGTTTGAGCCCTGCATCTGGCTCTGTGCTGACATCTCAGAGCCTGGAGCCTGCTTTGGATTCTGTGTCTACCTCTCTCTCTGCCCCTCCCCTGCTCATTCTCTGTCTTTCTAAAAATAAAATAAAAAACATTAAAAAAATTAAATGGGATTGGCCATTCTTTGTCGTCCAAATACACATGTGTTAAAATGGTGAAATTTTGACAGCTTTTACCAGTCACTACATTTAATAATAAAATTTCAATGTCAACTTTTAAAGTAAACTCTTAGATAAGTTTGAAAGCTTTCTCTCTAATCATTACCTTTTCATTACTGATGAATCTTTACTCTCTTCTTATATGCAGTCCTTGATAGAATTTTCCTTTTATTTTTTTATTTATTATTTTTTTAAAAAAATTTTTTTTTTTTCAACGTTTTTTATTTATTTTTGGGACAGAGAGAGACAGAGCATGAACGGGGGAGGGGCAGAGAGAGAGGGAGACACAGAATCGGAAACAGGCTTCAGGCTCCGAGCCATCAGCCCAGAGCCTGACGCGGGGCTCGAACTCACGGACGGCGAGATCGTGACCTGGCTGAAGTCGGACGCTTAACCGACTGCGCCACCCAGGCGCCCCTTTTT